>NW_028261386.1:10226208-10368708 GCF_051295495.1 Thamnophis sirtalis | reverse complement strand
GCAGGGAGTAGCTAGAATCAGCCAGTTTTACTCCAAACTGGAATTGAAACTCCTTCAGCCAACCCCAATGGCTATCCAATGTAATTCTTGCCTTCAGAACAGAAGATCACAAATATCTCTGGAATCAGTTTCATTTCGTCATGTTCCATTTAATCCAGAATAGTCTACACCAGGAGACTTAGTATCTTTCAGGGGTTTTGGGGAGCTCAGTTACTATTCTTCTTGAATATTGTCTTTGTTGGTTATCAGTTGCAGTAGATGCCATCAAGATTTGCACCATTGCTGTACACTTCAGCTTTCTACTTGAGAAACGTCCGTGACTCTTTATCAAGATGATGTCATTTCTTAACGTTAGTTATCATAGCCAGAACTGATAGAACTTATAGACATCTGGACATCTAGACATCTTAATCACATCTGGTGGGTCCTGGTGGAGGCACCACCAAGCTAAATCTGAATTGGTTTTAGATAATAGGGACTAGGTGCCATCTATTTCTAATCTCAGTTCAATTTGGATAGTCTTGTCAACTTGCCCAATGAAATAGCACAGCAGCAAAAGACAGACACACGTTCCAGACTTATCTCTCTTAAGGCTTTATCCCAGGTTACCCACAGAGTTTAGAGTTTAGAGTTTTATTTCATTTTTATGCCGCCCTTTTCCCTAAGGGGACTCAGGGCGGCTCACAACTCAAACAAGGGAAAGGGGGATACAGACAGTTTAACAACAACACAGAACAATACATAATTAAAAGCACAACAATCATACCATTCGAGATAGGGGCAACGATTCTTTAGCCCTAGGCCTGTCGGAACAGCCAGGTTTTAAGGGCTATGCAGAAGGCCTGGAGGGTGGTGAGGGTCCGAATCTCCACGGGGAGTTCGTTCCAGAGGGTCGGAGCAGCCACAGAGAAGGCTCTCCTCCGAGTAGTCGCCAGTCGACACTGGCCGGCGGATGGAATTCGGAGGAGGCCTAGTCTGTGGGATCTAATCGGTCTGGTGGAGGTAATTGGCAGCAGGCGGTCTCTCAAGTACCCAGGTCCAATATCATGAAGGGCTTTATAAGTGACGACTAGCGCCTTGAAGCGTATCCGGAAACCAATAGGCAGCCAGTGCAGCTCGCGGAGGATAGGTGTTACGTGGGTGAACCGAGGTGCACCCACGATCGCTCACAGCAGCCGGAGGAAGGCCATGAAAGTGCTCCATTGGAGAATGTGATTTGTGACACACCCTGTGGGGGGGAGGGGGGAAACAGGGTCATAATTGGGCCGTAAATTATGTGGGGGTCAGAGCTGGCTTCACTTGGGTACCTGCCGACATGTTGCTTCTAATAAATAACTGGATTTCTTTTGAAGCTTGGCTCTCATCTGTGGGAACCCTGACAGCCCTGCTTGATTTGATTTAACCACCCAAATTGATTTGGAAATCTAATTGATTTCAACTGTCAGTCCATTTGGAAAATTGTTTTGATTCTTCATTCAAGCAAGTGATTTTCAAATTGTTTTTTGAGCTTGGCAACTTCTTTACCACCAGCCATGGTCATTATGGCTGCAATAGAATGAGCCGTAAGCAATTCCCCAGCTGTGCTAATTGTGGTCCTTTTTTTTTTCAATGGAAAGATTAAAGCTGGGGTCCTTTGCTTGCAAAACACATTTCTTAGGTGCATAGTAAGGTCCTCCTTATTGTGAACATGGACCACCAATGTAACAATTGCATTTGAGGCTCTCTCTTTGAAGAAACGGCTCAAAATAGGTGGCCATCTACCATCTCATTGTTATCAAATCAAAGTGGTGGTAGCATCTGATAGCCTTATCCTGGTCTCTGTTCTGCCTCTCTAAATAATGTCAGTCATTGGACCTGATGAGGAGAGAACATTCTCCTTTGCCAGAAATTGAGTGGAGAGAAATTAGTTGTAGAATTCACACACACACACACACACACACACACACACACACACACACACACACAGATGGCTATAAGTGCACTTTGATTCCCGATCCATTCTACTTTATGATGAATCACATCAGGTATGAAATGTGTGTTATATTTTTTCTGCCCTAATTATAGAAGGATGAGTGGATGTCTTCTGTTGTTTCTTTCCAATTTCTTGTATTTGTTTAGTCTTGCAATCCTCTGGATTCTCATTTGATTAGGAAGGCTTTGTGCCCTTTATTGATTTGCAATATTCATCAGGCTATATGTCTTGTCAACTGTTAACATTAGTTTCATAGCCAAGGCTGAAGGGAATAGAATAGAACAGAACAAAATAAAATAGAATAACAGATTGGAAGGGACCTTGGTGGTCTTCTAATCCAACCGCCTACTTAGGCAGGAAACCCTACACCACTTCAGACAAATGGTTATCCAACATCTTCTTAAAAACCTCCAGTGTTGGAGCATTCACAACTTCTGGAGGCAAGTTGTTCCACTCATTAATTGTTCTGTCAAGAATGTTCTCCTTAGTTCTAAATTGCTTCTCTCCTTGATTACTTTCCACCCATTGCTTCTTGTCCTACCCTCAGGTACTTTGAATTATAGACCAATCAGATCTGGTGGGACATGAGTTTCCCATTCCTGGTCTACTATTGGTTTTAGGCAGCATGATCTGAATTGGCTATGGATAGGGTGCTGCCTAATTCTAATCTCAATTCAGGTTGGATGGCCTGGTTGATTAGATTTAAGCATTCAAATTGATTTGCCAAGCTAAATGATTCCAGCTCTCAGTCCATTTGGAAAGTTTCTGATTCTTCTTTATTCAACCAAGTGATTTTCACATTGAATTTCCAAATTTAGGTTTTACGCAATGGCTAATCTAGTCTAGTGAAGAGAAGGACCAGGGGAGACATGATAGCAGTCTTCCAATATTTGAGGGGCTACCACAGAGAGGAAGGGATCATTTTCCAAGGCACCTGAATGCCAGACAAGGAATAATGGATGGAAATTCATAAAGGAGAGATTCAACCTGGAAATAAGGAGAAATGTTCTGACAGTGAGAACAATCAACCAATGGAAAGTTGTGGGAGCTTCATCACTGGAAGCTTTCAAGAAGAGGTTGGACTGCCATTTGTCAGAAATGATGTCGGGTCTCCTGCTTGAGTAGGGGATTGGACTGGATGACCTACAAGGTCCCTACCAATTCTGTTACTCTATTAATATATTTTAATAGGCGAAACAGCTCTAGGAAACAACTGTTAGAAAGTAAGTTATGGGTGGGCTATCTTAATAGTGTTGGTGATGGACATTCACAATGTTCTCCTTAATTGAAAACTCCTGCCCTTTCTGTATATGAACAGGGCAGGTATCTCCACTTCTTCAATGTGCAGTGGAAAGCCATTGCATAGCAGCATCTGGGAAGTTTGCAGAAGCCCTCACTTGCTGGCCATTGGCTTGACAAGCTGGCAGAGGGCCTAAGGCTGTGATGGTGAACCTATGGCACACATGCCACAGGTGGCATGAGGAGTCATATTTGCTGGCACATGAGCCATTAGCTCCGGTGCACATGTGCATAACCATCCAGCTGACTTTCAACCTTCCGAAAGACTGGGGGAGACTGTTTTTGCCCTCCCCAGGCTTCAGGAAAGCCTTCAGAGCATGGGAAGGGCAAAAAACAGGCCCAATGGGCCAACCGGAAGTTCATTTTTTGCCCTCTCCAGGCTCCGGAGGTTTTCCTGAAGCCTTGGGAGGGCAAAAAAAAAAAAACAGGCCCAGTGTGCCAACCAGAAGTTTGGAAACAATCCATTTCCGGCTTCTGGAGGGCCTCTTGCGAGCCGGGGGGAGGCTGTTTTTGCCTGGGGATGGTGAAAACTCCCCCACTGCACGGGGGGGGGGGAGGTTGTGCATGCATACGCGGGAGTCGCACGTGCATGCACAAGTGGACGGGGTGCATTGAATTGTGGGTGTGGACGCGCGCGCATAATTTTGGCACCCCTTTACAAAAAGGTTCCCCATCCCTGGCCTAAGGAAACAGACAGAAATAATTCACCAGTAATTCATTTTCAATTACTAGTCTATTCCGGACCAAACCTATCACTTATGAATGAACATTCGGCTATTTCTTTACAGTATATCAAGTTTCCATTCTACCTAGAGAAGGAGGAAGATGAGGATGAGGTATTAGGTTTTACCATTTTGAAAGAGAAAAAAAATCATTTTTAATCTCCCATCAATTCTTTAAAAAGATAAACGTTTGGCGGAGAGGAGAAAAAATGCTAGGAGAGAAAACGAGAAAGATTCCTAGGAGACTCATCCTGTAAAGATAACAATAATGTATTTCTTTCTATTACCTATGTATCAGGGTAGATAATTCTTGATATCTGGTGGATACATTAATAGTAATTTGGGGGGAGGAAAACCCACAGTGAGTTTGGCTATGATAAAGAATGGATGAAATGTGTTACTCTTATGTTAGTCCAGCTTTGTTTGACCTGGGATTCTTTCCATTGCTACTTTTGTAAATAGTGTGGATTATATTTTAGGACAGTGGGAATTGATTTTCAGACTGCATGTGTCCCCACTCCCCTCCCCAGCCTGATCTCCATTGTTGTGTCGGTCTTTAGTTTTAAGTACTGTCTGTGTGATGTAAATTAGTGTTGTTTGTTTTAGATCACACAGACACTACTTATATCACACAGGTGGTACTTAAACCATCACAACAGCCAATCCACAATCAAACCATGACTCAGAAGTAACAAACAACATTCAGACGAATTTGCATCTCATAAAAAGGTATTTAAAGGCCTGTGTTCTGGCAGACAAGCATAATCCAAGGCTCACTGACTATATCTCCTCGCATGGTGACGAAATGTTTGCAACCAAATTGCCAAGCTTGGTGCTCAAACCAGCAGCCCAGCTACCAATGCAAACTACTAATATTCGAACACATCTCAAATCAATAAATCTTCCGGGAATTATAAAATATTTGTGAGAAAGCACTTGTCAAAATGTCTTTATCTTAGCCTTGCAAAAACTCATTCTGTTTTGGGTTTTTTTTTCTTTACAGCTGAGGAACAACAAGATAAAAGACGTCTGCCTTGATCAAGGGCCACAGGAAAATCACACAGCGATCCTCTACCCATGCCATGGCTGGGGGCCACAGGTTAGAATTCAACTTGGTTATCATGGTGTGGTTTCAACAAAGATGCTGCAAAAGTTCTAATGTGAAGAAGCCTTAGTGAATTCTGCGTGGAGCAGGAAGTTGGACTAGTTGACTTCTAAACTATAGACAAACCTAGGGATCTAGGGATCAATAAATTCAGAATTACCAAAATGGAAGGTAGCAATAGTACTTAGACTTATATACTACCCCATAGTGCTTTATAGCACTCTCTATGCAGTTTACAAGGGACGGGGTGGCTCAGTGGCTAAGATGCTGAGCTTGTCGAGCAGAAAGGTTGGCAGTTCGACGGTTCAAATCCCTAGTGCCACGTAACCGAGTGAGCTCCCATTACTTGTCCCAGTTTCTGCCAATCTAGCAGTTCGAAAGCAGGTAAAAATGCAAGTAGAAAAATAGGGACCACCTTTGGTGGGAAGGTAAGAGCGTTCCATGTAGCTTCAGCATTTAGTCATGCCAGCCACATGACCATGGAGATGTCTTCGGACAGCACTGGCTCTTCGGCTTTGAAACAGAGATGAGCATCGCCCCCTAGAGTTGGGAACAACTAGCACATATGTCCGAGCGGAACCTTTACCTTTATGCAGTTTACATAGTCAGCATATTGCCCCCTACAATCTGGGTCCTCATTTTACCAAAGGAAGGGTGGAAGGTTGAATCAATCTCGAGCGGTCCGAATCGAACTCCTGACTATGGGCAGGCTATGGCAGAGTTAGCCTGCAATACTGCATTCTAACCACTGCGCCACCGCAGATCTTAAGGATGAGTACATTAAGTATATTTCAGATTCAGCCTTTAACGTTATAGCATGTCAGCTTCCTTTTCATTGTATTTAAAGAACAAAAAATTAGAAGTAGACTGGGGAAAGGGAAATGGCGGGTATCGAAGGATGCAACCATGGACATAATCTCCAGACAAGAACCTGGAGAATTGGGATCAGTAACTCGATCTCCTTCAATGGAATAAGGAAAGTCTTCCTTTTTGAAATGGGGTTTGTGCATCCCTTTCAAGGATGTTTCTGGGGAAGGAGCATCTCCGTTTATGGAGCTCTTTCCTGTTTGACATTCAGGAATGTCAAAAGTATTTCTGCGTTTGCACTTGTATCTCCAAGGGGCTGTTTTGTTTTCTCTCTCTTTCCCCCAAAGGGCAACTACTGTGTAGTTTCTACACATGAATACAGCTTGTGTTCTACTCTTTTTCTTTCTTCTGTGGCAGATCCTTTGCCTGGTGACTTTTCTAAAGTGAAATTCTTCCACAAATCTGTTATAGTTATCTAGGTCTTTCATACCGGAATTATTATTCCAAGTATTGCTTTCCCCCCCCCCACACACACACACCAGGACCCTTCAGAGTGACAGCTGGCTGCTGTTTTGGGAGGACCTTGGGGAAAGAAATGGCAAGCATAGTTTAGCAGACACCAAAATTTGCTCCAATAGAGGTTTTTCCAGTCATCCTTTCAGGATAGCCCCATGTAGCGTACATAGCAGTGGTGGGTTTCAAATTTTTTTAGAACCTCTTCTGTAGGTGTGGCCTGCTTTGTGGGAGTGGCTTGCTGGCCCTGTGACTGGGTGTGAGTGGCTTGCCAGGCATGTGACTGGATGGGCGTGGCCAACTTGTAAAATGTGGTGAAACTCACTTAACAACGCTCTTGCTTAGCAACCAAAATGTTGGCTCAATAACTCTGGCACTTGAAGCACGCAAGTCTTAAAGCTGTCAAGTTACAAGACCCTTGCACCCCTAAACCTTTAGGGGGAAAAAAAACCCAGGGGTGTTCAAACTTGACAGTTCCCAGAATTCCTCCCCTCGGTCTTCATCTTGATGATGTGCGGACAGGCAGGGGGAGGGAGCTGAAACCGGTTCTAAACGGCACTGTAGATTTGTGGAACCTCTTCTATAGAAGAGGTTAGAACTGGCAGGAACCCACCCTTAGTACATAGTATCAGTTATGAAAATCTTCCCAGTCCAGCACCATAGGGAGCACTGATGGATGAGATGTAATTTGCAAAGGGGCTGTCAACCAGCTCTTTTAATCCCTCACAAGTCTTCTTCTTCTTCTGGTTCCTTAATGAACAGAGCTTGGAAATAATGGAAGACTGGAAGACAGGTAGCCTTCCAATTATGGCCATTGATTGATTTGAAGTTACAATGGCACTGAAAAAAAAAGACTAACAACTGGTTCTTGCACTCAGGACCATCACAGCATCCGCACAGTCATGTGATTAAAATTCAGGCCCTTGGCAAGCAGCACATATTTATGATGGTTGCAGCATCCTTGCGTCTTGCAATTGCCAACCTTCTCAGACAGCTTCTGACAAGTTAGTGGGAGAACCAGATTTCTACATGAAACCGCTGGGCGAGATCATTCGGAGGCACGGGATAAGATACCACCAATATGCGGACAATACCCAGTTATATCTGTCCGCCCTGTGTGAACTCAATGAAGCGGTAGACATGATGAACCGGGGTCTTGAAGCCGTTAGGGACTGGATGAGGGCTAACAAGCTTGTACTCAACCCGGAGAAGACCGAGTGGCTGTTGTGTTTCCCTCCCAATAATTTGGCTAGTGTTCCATCACTCAGGCTGGGGGGCCAAACTTTATACCCCTCAGACAGGGTTCGCAACTTGGGAGTCCTCCTGGACCCACAGCTGACCTTCGACCACCATCTGATGGCTGTGACCAGGGGGGCATTTGCCCAGGTTCGCCTGGTGCGCCAGTTGCGACCCTACCTAAACCGGGAGGCTCTCACAACAGTCACTCCGGCCCTTGTGACCTCTAGGCTGGAATACTGCAATGTGCTCTACATGGGGCTGCCCTTGAAGAGCACCCGGCGACTTCAGCTAGTCCAGAATGCGGCCGCGCGAGTGATCGTGGGTGCGCCTCGGTTCGCCCACATAACACCTATCCTCCGCGAGCTGCGCTGGCTACCTGTTGATCTCCGGGTGCGCTTCAAGGTGCTACTTACCACCCATAAAGCCCTTCATGGTAGTGGATCTGCGTACTTGAGAGACCGCCTCCTGCCGATTACCTCCTTGCGACCTATTAGATCACACAGATTAGGCCTCCTCCGAGTTCCATCCGCCAGTCAGTGTCGACTGGCAACTACACGGAGGAGAGCCTTTTCAGTAGTAGCTCCGACCCTTTGGAACGATCTCCCCGTGGAGATTCGTACCCTCACCACCGTCCAGACCTTCCGCACAGCCCTCAAGACCTGGCTATCCCGTCAGGCCTGGGGATAAAGATCGTAATCCATCCCCACCCGAATGATGAATGTTGTGTACTATTTTTACTTATGTATTGTTTTATGTCTTATTGTCTTGTACTCCCCTCCCTATATATTGTAAGCCGCCCTGAGTCCCCTCAGGGAAAAGGGCGACCTATAAATAATAAAACCATAAACCTTAACAATTGCATATTTCATTTAACATCTGCAGTGATTTGCTTCACAACTCCGGCAAAAAACAAGGTTGCAAAATTGGGTGTGGCTCACTTAAGAGCCATAGCAATTCTAGTCCTGGTTGTTGTCATAAGCTGAGGAGTAGCTGTAGCTGATGAACTAGACCAGTATTTCTGAACCCCAACAAATTTAAGACGTGTGGACTTCAACATGCTGGCTGGAGAATTCTGGGTATTGAAGTCCACACATCTTAAAGTTGCTGGGGTTCAGAAATGCTGAAGTACACTAACAGCTTTCTTCAAATTTGCTTGCAAGCAAGGCTGGCAATTGCATAGCCCTGTAATTAAAAAATAAAGGTTCCCATTGCACAATGTGCTACTCGTTCCTGACTCTAGGGGGTGGTGCTCATCTCTGTTTCAAAGCCGAAGAGCCAGCACTGTTCAAAGACGTCTCTGTGGTCATGTGGCTGGCATGACTAAACGGCGAAGGTGCACAGAACGCTGTTACCTTCCCACCAAAGGTCGTTCCTATTTTTCTACTTGCATTTTTACATGCTTTCGAACTGCTAGGTTGGCAGAAGCTGGGGAAAGTAATGGGAGCTCACTCCATTACGCGGCGCTAGGGATTCGAACCGCCCAACTGCCGACCTTTCTGATCAACAAGCTCACCATCTTAGCCACTGAGCCATTGCATCCCTTAGCCCTGTAATTAGAAATGTACAAAACATTGTAAGCTTGAAATGTAGCAAACTCAAAATGACTACCGTATTTTTCGGAGTATAAAATGCACCTTTCCGCCGCCCCCCCCAAAGAGGGTGAAAATTTGGGTGTGTCTTATACACTGAATGTAGCCCCACCCACCATCCCCCAACTCTTTGGCCTCTGCCTCCCAGCAATTTACCTCTTTGCAGCAAAGGGGAGGGGGGGGGGCTTGTGGAGGCTTCAATAAGCCACAGCAATCCCTGCAGCCTGTAACAGCTGATGATTGGGAGGAATTGAAAGTGAACCTTGCTGTTTGCTCCAGGTGGCAAATTGCTGGGAGACAGATATTTTTTTTCTTGTGCTAATCAGGCTGTTTGCTGCAAGAAGGTAAGTCAACAACTATAAATACCTATAGAATGTTCAAATTATTAGACTTATTTTTTAAAGACTGCTTTATTATTATTCCAGACAACTTACCAATAAGGAAGAAGCTTTTTAAAATAAATGCTTGATCTGAAGAAGTCCAGTGCTATTCTTTTAAAAAGTGCTATTGTTTTAAATAGCATAAAATAACTATACTTCCAGAAAGCATATCAATTTTAACAGCATCTGTACAAGTATAGTCTGAAACATAACACTGCAAACTTTGTATATTGTCTGTACTGTTTGTTGCAAGGAGGCAAATTGCTGAGAGGCAGATATTTTCCCCTTGTTTTCCTCCCCAAAATCTAAGTGCGTCTTATATTTCGGAGCATCTTATACCCTGAAAAATATGTTATTTTAAAAAAATCTCCAACCCGGAACAAGACAGTCGAGTTCTAGAGTTGTGTCCTAAATTCAAGTGAGATTAAGTATTGCAATTGTTGTTTCAAATGTTACAGTTGGGAACAAAGAAGGAAGCTCAGAATAAGTTCCAACTCCCTTTCTTGTTTTCCTGGGGTCACAAAAATAGATGAGACGATAGTCCATGCTGAGCACTGCCTATCTAATTTAAAAGCAATTTAAAACTCGAAGAAGTCTGGAAGGATCTCTCTCTGCTCAAATAAGAACACATGTTCAGGAATATTGAAATGTGTTGACTTTCGCATTTAGAATACTACTTGAAATTGAGTGATGATCACCTAAAAAGTCATTGACTCCTAACCGTAAAGGAGAAAAAAATTGGAAAGAGAAGCAAATTTCATGGTTCCTTGAATCCCATTTAGGTCTTCATGAAGTATCCATGTGGTTTCAATCAATCAATCAACCAGAATAGAGTTGGAAGGGACCATGGAGCTAAGTCCAACCCCCTGCTCAAGCAGGAGACCTTGTTTTGGACTTTGCTGTACATAGCACCGAGCTGTAGGATTGGGCCAGTTATCAAATATGGTCAACAAATTTATTATTTATTTTAATTTTATTTATTTATATCCTGCCCTTATTATTTTTATAAACAACTCAAGGCGGCAACCATATATAATACTCCTTCCTCCTCTTGTTTTCCCCACAACAAACGTATGAGATGGATTGGGTTGAGAGAGAGTGACTGACCCAAGATCACCCAGATGGCTTTCATGGCTAAGACTGGATCAAAACTGATCATCTCCTGGTTTCTATTCTGGTGCCTTAACCACTACACTAGGGATGTCCAATCTTGGCAACTTTAAGACGTGTGGACTTCAATTCCCAGAATTCCCCAGCCAGCATATTGGCTGAGGAATTCTGGAAGTTGCAGTCCACAGGTCAACTGTGTCTTTTCCTAGCATCACATGGCTGCTTTCCACAGCTTCAGGACAGGTCAGTAAGAAGATGCACTAGAAGACCTTCAAGTTCCCTTCCAACCAGAGGTGGTATTCAGCAGGTTCTGATCAGTTCTGGAGAACCGATACCAGAAAATTTGAGTAGTTCGGAGAACCAGTAAATATCACCTCTGACTGTCCCTGCCCCCATCTATTCTCTGCCTCCTGAGTCCCAGCTGATCGGGAGGAAATGTGGATTTTGCAGTAACCTTCCCCTGGAACAGGGAGGGAATGGAGATTTTACAGTGTCCTTCCCCTGGAACGGGGAGGGAATGGAGATTTTACAGTATTCTTCCCCTGGAGTGGGGAGAGAATGGAGATTTTGCAGTATCCTTCCCCTGGAATGGGGAGGGAATGGAGATTTTGCAGTATCCTTCCCCTGGAGTGGAGAGGGAATGGAGATTTTACAGTATCCTTCCCCTGCCACGCCCACCAAACCATGCCAAATTGAATCCCATCACTGCTTCTAACTCTGTTATTCTGTTATTCATTTAAGGAGTTGTGGATGGATGTGTCATGCCTGCCCTTCCATCTTCTTCCAATCCGAAGAACAACACCACACCACCGCATACACAATCTTACCATCAAGCCCTGATTACTTGGGCTTTTCTGAACCCATTGAAACATTCCCCTTAAATTCATTCATCCGCTGGAGAAGATGGAGAACAGAGCAGGGACTGGGAGGGCCTTAACCCAGCTCTACAGGGCTGCCACAGAAGCCTCACATCCTACCTTTGAAATCTCTCGGTTGAAAGAGAAATAAGAATAATTTCCATGCTGTTTGCTTATTCTGCATTTGTAGCTGAATGCCCCAAAGAAATTATTTGTTATACTGAGCCTGCTTGTATGGTTAGTTCCTCCCCCTCTCCGCCCCTAGTCACTGTTTTTAACAAAACAACTTTTCTTCTACGGCTTGATTTCTTGAATTAAAATTTGGAGCTGCACCTTGCTTCTTTCAACCCATCTGTCAAAGAAGCCCAAAGCTGTTTCCCTTTCCCTGATCTGCCCCCCCTCTCTCTCCCTCCCACCTTCTTTTTCCATTTCTTTTCATTGTTAGATAGCATGAAGCATCATTTTCTCCCTCCAACCCCCAGCCTGGCTTATCTTCTATTCATTTGTATCGTGTCTTTAAAAACAAACACAACAGCAAATCAAGGTGTGTATTGATTTGCATAGAAGCTGTAAAAACCTAAGTTCTTCTGACAGATAGGCTGGGGGGTGGGGAGAGGCAGAAATTTCACCCATTTTAATTTGATTCCTTATAATAAATACCTGTCGATGAAACGAGAGATTAACAAGAATATTCAATCTTGGAGCCATCCATCTCGAGCTATAAATTGCATTCTGGTTTGCATGCTTAGCCTCGCTCCGACGGTTAAAATCCTATCACTGGCATGAACAAATATGAAAAACGTTGAAGAAAAGCCAAAAAATCTCCAAATCCTTAGGGAAATGAATGTCTGTGATAGAAAAGGTGAACGTGGTACCCAGGAGAACATGATCCAAGTTTCCATCACACAGATACGGCCGACATTTTGACTTTTTCAATCATACCTTGAGTAGGGTGCCAAAAAGCATTCTAATCATTTTATTAGACTAGAATAGAATAACAGAGTTGGAAGGGACCTTGGAGGTCTTCTAGTCCAACCCCCTCCCAAACAGGAAACTGTACACTATTCCAGACAAATGATTATCCAACATCTTGGATAATCCGAGGTGGCACAGTGGTTAGGGTGCAGTACTGCAGGCCACTTCAGCTGACTGTTATCTGCAGTTCAGCGGTTCTAATCTCACCGGCTCAAGGTTGACTCAGCCTTCCATCCTTTCGAGGTGGGTGAAATGAGGACCCAGACTGTGGGGGCGATATGCTGACTCTGTAAACCGCTTAGAGAGGGCTGAAAGTCCTATGAAGCGGTATATAAGTCTAACTGCTATTGCTATTCTTAAAAACTTCCAGTGTTGGAGCATTCACAACTTTTGGAGGCAAGTTGTTCCATTGATTAATTGTTCTAACTGTCAGGAACTCTCTCCTTAGTTCTAAGTTGCTTCTCTCCTTGATTAGTTTCCACTCATTGCTTCTTGTCCTACCCTTGGGTGCTTTGGAGAATAGCTTGACTCCCTCTTCTTTGTGGCAACCCCTGAGATATCAGAACACTGCTATCATGGCTCCCCTAGTCCTTCTTTTCATTATACTAGACACATCCAGTTCCTGCAACTGTTCTTCATGTTTTAGCCTCCAGTCCCCTAATCCTCTTTGTTGCTCTTCTCTGCACTCTTTCTAGAGTTAGTTTCCACATCTTTTTTTACATTGTGGCGACCAAAACTGAATGCAATATTCAAACTGTGGCTTTACCAAGTCATTATAAAGCATTAACCCTTCATGTGATCTTGATTCTATCCATTTGTTTATGCAGCCTAGAACTGTGTTGGCTTTTTTGGCAGCTGCTGCACACGGCTGGCTCATATTTAAATGGTTGTCCACTAGGACTCCAAGGTCCCATTCTCAGTTACATTGAGCAAGGTACCACCTATACTGTAGCTCTGCATTTTGTTTTTCTTGCCTAAATGTTGAACCTTACTCTATTCACCATTGAATTTCATTTTCAGAGAACCTTGGGAGAATAACCAAGGGTAGACAACACCCACCCACTTACATTTGATCTGCCGGTGCCAAAAATCATTAGCATAGTTCGCTGACAATTCGAGTCAAGAAAAACTCAATAGTGTAAATCAGAGGTCTTCAAGAGGTCTTGGCAACTTTAAGACTCGTAGACTATGCTGGCTGGAGAATTCTGGGAGTTGAAGTCCACAAGTCTTAAGGTTTCCAAGTTTGGGGACCCCTGGTGTAAATCTTAAATAGGTTTAACATTTCCCCCTCTAAATGTTTACACACACGCCCCAAAACAGTAAACTAGAGAATTGCATGTTCTTTGCTGGAACTCCATCCAGCTTCAGTACATATTGGCACAAAAGATGAAATTTCAAGCATGAACTCAGATCAGATCTTGCCTGCTTTCCTTTTTTATGCGTCTCCTGATGGCCAGCAAGTTTTCGGGTCTCTGCCGTGCCTATGTGGGAAGCGGGGCGCATGTGGGAGATGCCTGTGCACATGTACGGGGTGACGAGGCACATATATGGTCGGGTCTTCACATTGCATCTTGGGGCGTTGCACGCGCCCCTTGGTGCCCCATTTTAAGCCTGGAGAGCCTCCTGCACCAACCTGGAAGTAAAAAATGGGTGAGGGTCATGTGTGCATGTGCAGGAGGGATGGGGAGAGAGTGGGGGTCATGGGGGATCATGTGTGTATGCTTAGCGGTCAAGACACATGTGGGAGGTTTACAAACACATACACAGGGCATGGGGCACGCACATTGCATTATGGACCCACCCCGCACACGTGTTCGGCCTGCAACGACAAAAAGGTTAGCCATCCCGGGTTTAGTCTAACAAAGAGAAGAATTAGGGGTGGCAATGCCAGCAGTCTTCCAATATTTGAAGAAGGGATTGACCTTTTCTCCAAAGTACCTGAGGACAAGAAGTAACAGATGGAAGATTGTCAAAGAGAAAGATCTAATCTAGAATTAAGGAGAAATTTCCTGCCAGTGAGAACAATTAATCTGTGGAACAGCTTGCCTCCAGAAGTTGTGGATGCTCCATCACTGGAAGTTTTCAAGAAAAAATTGGACAGCCATTTATTTGTCTGGAAAGTTATAGGGCCGTGGTGGCAAACTTATGGCACGCGTGCCGGAAATGGCACGCAGAGCCATCCCATGCAGGAATGTGTGGCCTGGCTGGCCCCTCCTCCCCATTCCTGTGCACACAAGTGTGCCGGCCAGCTGGCCTTTATGTGCGCAGGAGCACCAAAACCCGGAAGAGCAGCATTCCGTTGTGCATGCACGCACAAGCACCCAGACTTCCAGGTTTCCATTGAGCGCCTGTGCAACGGCCAGCTGTTTTTCAGGCATACGCCCACGCTGGAAACCAGAGGTTCAGGTGCCAGCACATGCATGCACGACAGAACGCTGCTCTTCCTGGTTTCAGTGCTCCCTTGCGTGCAAAGGCCAGTGAGGCCGCACATTTTTTGCGGGATGGTCTCGTGTGCCATTTCCAGCACGCAGGTCGGCACGCGGTGACGAAAAAGGTTAGCCATCACTGATATAGGGTCTCATACTTGAGCAGGCAGTAGAAGACAATCAAGGTCCCTTTCAACTCTGTTCCATTCTGTTTTGTTCTTTTCCACATTCCACTATCCAGAAAGCAGCATGGAAGGGGGGGACAAACCTGCCCTGACCACTACGGGAAGCCATCTCTGAGTTGATTATTCCCATTGGCCTCATCGGCCTTTTCTAATTTAGATAATGTTTTGGTCTGTACAGTGCTTGAGATTCAATTCTGGAGGGGGGAAAGTGCTTTGCAGTGTAGAGAGTGCAAAATGCAGAATCTGCCAAAGTCTTATTAGAGCACACATATGCAGCTTTGTGTAGCTCCTAGAAATAAATCCATCTGTTGTAATGAGTCAACAAGAGTTGCTGCATTCATACTTTTCTGCATTCTTTCAGAATTGAATCTGCAACATTGTGCTACTGTACGTGAAGTGCATGGGTTTTAAGGCCAGCTATGGACACATACAATTTGTTTCTTTAAATTCAGCTAATTGTCTCTTCAGAATCCCAAGCGCCACATAAGGGAGTGAGCTCCCGTTACTTGTCCCAGCTTCTGCCAACCTAGCAGTTCGAAAGCATATAAAAATGCAAGTAGAAAAATAGAGAACACCTTTGGTGGGAAGTAACAGCGTTCCGTGCACCTTCGGCATTTAGTCATGCCCGGCCATATGACCACAGAGATGTCTTCGGACAGTGCTGGCTCTTCGGCTTTGAAATGGAGATGAGCACCGCCCCCTAGAGTCAGGAACAACTAACACATATGTGCAAGGGGAACCTTTGTTGGAAGAAATGTTCTTCTGGGTTTAGTTGATGAACAGGATCACATGGCTTGAGTTCCTGAACAGAAAAGGGGGATCCCATGCTTCCAGATGTTGGGTGAAGAACAAAAGACAGAAAGAAGGGGCTTGCTGAGAGTTCCTGAGTTTTTTATACTCTCTGTTCGGCCCCACCTCTCTTTTTCCTGTTCCTGTATAAGAAAGGTATTCTGATTGGTTGTCAGACTCCCAGGGGCTTAGCTAACTTTGTAGGTTGTGTGTCTTTTGAGTCCCAAGCTTGGCTGAGCATTGCTTCTTCCCAGGTGCCCTTTGGTGAGATGGGTAAAAGGCTAATACTATCATGCCTTAATCCCATCACCCTGGAGCTGAAGGGAGAGATATTTGTTATGTAGAATAGACTGGCTCAGGAATTTTAATGGCCCATTGACAAAGGTGGGGGCTATTAAGAGTGAGTCTGTTTCCTGCCCAAAAACAAATTTCTCCATTTCTTATCCAGGAAAATATAATATTCTGCCTTTTCAATATTTCCCATATTTTTCTAGGAGAGGGGTGGTTTTTTTACTTTCTACACCTTTACCTTAATTGTCTCTTGGAAAGTAACACACACAGTGTTTATATTTAGTGGGAGGGGGGAAAGAGCTCTAATTGGCAATGCATTTTTTAACTCATATAATTGAGTCTTCCACTTTCCTCGTGATGAGCTGCCAGGTAAACCTGATTAATAAACAAAAATAAATCATATCAAAATATTGCAAGTTAATATACAACAGCTTAATTTCAGAAATTCCTTTCCAGGGCACCCAACTGCACTCTAAATTACGGTGACTTTATAACGACAGGGTTTGGAGCCATGCTAAAGCGATATTCTCTAGTTCGGACTTGCTACAGGCCATTCCTCACTTAGCAAGCCTTAAAGAAGAAGAAAAAAAAATGAGAGTGAGGGAATATAATTAACTTTCTCCCACTGTGAGCACACAGACCCCGACCAAAACCATAATCAAGGAAGATGGATGTTCGGTGTTAATTTCCAGCAAAAGCGATCAAATGGAGTTAGCAGTGCGCCAACTGTATTTCTGGGCTTCTTGTATTTCGCAGAATTTTCCAGCCGGTGTCAATTTAACGTTAATTAAGATTAATTGCATTTCTCTAGGGCACGAAGAGGGGCTCCTCTGTAATAGATGCAGAGTTGAAAAAACGATAAGGCAAGCTTGTCCCTGCTATCTCCTGGCTGAGTTAGCAGTCTACAGAAGCAGAATATTTCATACAATACCACCTACTGTGTCCCCCAAATCCCATACATTATATTGAAATCTTCACAAGAGTTTTGAAAGTTAGAGGAGAGATTAATCTAGGCCTGGGTCTCTCATTTAGCTGAGGGGTTCTGGGAGCTGAGGTCCACACATCATAAAGTTGCCAAGTTTGAGAAACTTTATCCTGCTTAGAAACTAACTCAGGAAATTGCTGAGACAAAGTTCAGAAAGATAGCAATAGCATTTAGACTTATATACTGGTTCCCAGTGCTTTACATCCCTCTCTAAGTGGTTTACAGAGTCAGCCTCTTGCCCCCAATAATCTGGGTCCTCATTTTACTGACCTCAGAATGATGGAAGGCTGAAGATAGCAATCGCAATAGCATTTAGACTTATATACCGCTTCACAGTGCTTTACAGCCCTCTCTAAGCGGTTTAATGAACATATTGCCCCCAACAATCTGGGTCCTCATTTTACCCACCTCAAAAGGAAGGCTGAAGATAGCAATAGCAATAGCACTTAGACTTATATACCGCTTCACAGTGCTTTACAGCTCTCTCTAAGCGGTTTAATGAGCATATTGCCCCCAACAATCTGGGTCCTCATTTTACCAACTTCAGAAGGATGGAAGGCTGAAGATAGCAATAGCACTTAGACTTATATACCGTTTCATAGTGCTTTTACAGCCCTCTCTATGCAGTTTACAGAGTCAGCATATTGCCCCCAACAATCTGGGTCCTCATTTTACCCACCTCAGAAGGATGGAAGGCTGAGTTAACCTTGAGCCTGGTGAGATTCGATCTGCCAAACTGCTGGCAGCCGGTGATCAGCAGAAGTAGCCTGCAATACTGCATTATAACCACTGCGCCACTGAGGCTCTTTACGGTTCTCCAGAACAGGATCTTCCATCCATCTATGTTAAGGCAACTCTTGCATTCTCTGTATTTCACAAATTGTAGCTCTTTTTTAAACATTGGTTAGGCATTCTTGTATCCTTAAGACTTTTCCAACCATTTTTTTCCTGGGACACATGACTGATATTAATCCCAGATCTTAAATTTATGTGTTTTTTTTTTTAAAAAAAAAAAAAATTAGTTGGGTACCATGTCCTATAGTGGTGGAACACTCTGTCCTTCCATTCTCCATTAATTAACCCAACTTCTAAAAGGACATGCTGAATTTGTCATGGTAAGAATCACTGGCTTAACTCTCTATCTCTTTTATTACATACTGATTGTCAAAAAAACCCCGAACCAGTAGTCCTTCAGTATACAACTCCCAATAACCACAATCAGCATATTCAAAGTTGGAAAAAAATGGGAATTTTAATTCAGCGGTATCTGCCAATACAAGTTTCCCATCCCTGGCTTAACACTGTGCTGGATATCTATTGTATGGAATTCCACATTTGTAAAAAAAAAAAAAAAGTACCATATTTTTCGGACTATAAGACGCACCAAGATTTTGAAGAGGTAAATAAGAAAAAAAAAAGGGGGGGTTGTCCTCCCCATCCCCAGGAGCACTCTGTAGGCTTCAGCAGGGCTGGGCCAGCCTGGCCTGAACAAAACAAAACAAATTATTGATTACTGTTAATTTTAATTTTAATTCTTTTTTAAAAAAATGTCATTGTCAATTTTAATTGGGTTTGGGATATCCTATTTAATCTCTTTTTAACTTTCGTATTATGTGTTTCTTTTAATGTTGTACGCCGCCCTGAGTCCTTGGGAGAAGGGCGGCATATAAATCGAATAAACCTAAACCTGGGGTAAGGCAAAAACATCCCCGTTTTGGTGAAAAATGGCTCATTTTCCGCTCGTTTTTCACCAAAACAAAAATGGGATGTGGGGGTGGGGCTTCAGGAGGCCAAAAATGGCTGTATTGGGTCCATAAAATGCACCAACATCTCCATGCTCTTTTAGGGAGAGAAAGGGTGTGTATGGTAGATACTTGTACTATATATTCCTTTCAATATATGGAAGTTTTCTTTTGAGTCCCATTCCTTGAAATGGTGTTTCTCCACTGTTTTTCAGTGAAAGGACAATCAAACTTTCTGCCTCTCTAGTTTTCATGTTGAAGGAGGGATCATCAGACACACTGAATCACCACACACTGAAGTCTAACCATACCCATCACTCTTTGTAAGGCTCAATCCCCTGATTGTCCTTATCGTCTTTCTCTGGATCTTCTCCACAGCTTCTCTGAACCTTTGCCCAGAGCTTTGCGTAGTCCTTGAGATGGTCTTTCACCAGAGCAAAACATCATTTAAGATCCTAATAATCCATATTATCTTTCACTACCAGACCGTATTTGGTTCTGCAGTGGATAACATTCATCTCTCTAAACCTGGCTTTTTCTCTCTCTTCCTTCCCTAGCTTGCTCGCTACACCAAAGAAGGATTTCTGCATTTAGGTGCTCTCGGGACCACCATCTTGCTCCCAGATACCCGCTGCCTGGTGGATAACGTGAAGAGTAAACTCCCTCAGCTGCTTGACTGCGAGAAAGTCAAGAGCAGCCTCCACAAGCGTTGGAGTTTTATACAGGTTCGTGCTTCTTTTTTTTTTGCAATTATTTTCATATGAATTGTTTGTGGTAAGCCTTTTTTTTTTTTAAAGCAACAATCCGTGTTCAAAATCACTCCTGCAGCTGGACCATATGAATAACTATAACCCTAGCTAGATCTTCCCTTCTGTAAGTCATCCTCTTCCAGTGGTGGGTTTCTGCTGGTTTTACTACCAGTTCACAACCTGCTGTGCACTGTTCAATGTAAATTGAATTGAATTGACTCAGGGCGGCTCACAATCCAAGTCAGGGAAGGAGATACAGATAAGGGATAAAAAGACAAACAAAACAATACACAATTTAAAAGCACACAACAACCATACCATTCGAGGGGGGGGGCAAAAGCTCTTTAGCCCCAGGCCTGTTGGAACAGCCAGGTTTTAAGGGCTTTGCGGAAGGCTTGGAGGGTGGTGAGGGTTCGAATCTCCATGGGGAGCTCGTTCCAGAGGGTCGGAGCAGCCACAGAGAAGGCTCTCCTCCAGGTAGTCGCCAGCCGGCATTGGCCGGCAGATGGAATTCGGAGGAGGCCTAATCTGTGGGATCTGATCGGTCTATTGGAGGTAATTGGCAGCAGGTGGTCTCTCAAGTACCCAGGTCCAATACCATGAAGGGCTTTATAAGTGAACAATTTACAGTGAACTGCGCATGTGCAGTCACTAAAATTCAAAATGGTGGCAGCCCAGCAGTGGTGAAGGAACCAGTTTGGGGGCGTGGCAGGCCTGGGTCACTACCGGTTCTGCAACCCAGGCCTGAATTCCACTATCGGTTCAGTTGAACTGGGCAGAACAGGGAGCAATCCAGCTCTGCCCTTTTCCAATAAAATCACAAGGAAAGGTTTGATGACCTTTACGGATTTTCTGCAAAGATTGTTAAAAAAAAATAATGATGCTTATTCTCAGAAGATCCATACCCTAAGCTTTCTAATCTTCATTTTTTTCCAGCTGACTGTTTCTGAAATACTTTTAGAATGGGGCTTGGTGTCTATGGGGATTCTCAGTCATCCAATGCATGGTTATTTCAAAAGTTTTTTTTTTAAAGGCAATTGGGCTATGGGTTTTTTTTTCCCTTTGAGGAAGAAAAAGAGGTTTCGCTTCCCATCCAGGAAGCTTCATCAGTTCTGACTGGATGGATATTTGGGATGTCAGAGGTAATTATTTCATCCACCCCATCATCCCGTCAGAACTGATTAAGCTTCTTGGATGTCTACTTTCTCAAAGACAAAAACATAAAGACGACTTGTCTTTTGAAAAAAGCCTTAATATACCACTCTATAAAGCTTTAATAAGTCCATACCTAGAATACTGCGTCCAGTTTTGGTCACCACACTATAGAAAAGATGTGGAGACTCTAGAAAGAGTACAGAGAAGAGCAACCAAGATGATTAGGAGACTGGAGATTAAAATATACGATGAACGATTGCAGGAACTGGGCATAGTCTAGTGAAGAGAAGGACCAGGGAAGACATGATAGCAATGTTCTAATATTTGAGGGGCTGCCACAGAGAGGAAGGGATCAAACTATTCTCTAAAGCACCTGAAGGCCAGACAAGGAATAATGGATGGAAACTGATCAAGGAGAGATTCAACCTGGAAATAAGAAGAAATCTTCTGACCGTGAGAACAATCAACCAATGGGACAGCTTTCCTTTGGAGCTTCATCACTGGAGGCTTTCAAGAAGAGACTGGACTGCCATCTGTCAAAAATGGTGTAGGGTTTCCTGCTTGGATGGGGGGTGGGGTTGGATTAGATGACCTACAAGGTTCCTTCCAACTCTGTTAATCTGTTAAAGCACCTTTGAGACAATGGAGCCAGGAGTAGTAGTGTTGCCAAATTGGTCCTTCATCATCTCCAAACTGGGTTTGATCACTGATTGCAAAGGGTGTTTTAATTTAAAGGAGAAGAAAGGGCTGGAAGACTACCTGGCCATCTCATTAAAATTATATATCTGCCTTAAAATGTTGGATCCTTTCTAGCAATGAGCTGAAAGCCATCTCCCATTCTCTCCTATCAACATTCAGTAAAGAGACAGTTTTGAATACACATTTTGTTACCTAGTTTTGATAAAAGTGAGGCTAAAACAGATGGCATTTCGAAACAAAAACAAACAGCCACCACTTTGTGAGAAGAGCCAAAATTAACAATGAATGGAATATGCACCAAACAATTTTCAGTTATCTTTTCTGCACTGATGCTTGTAAGCCACTGAAATTACACCTACCTAAAACTAAACAGAGGATTTCAGCTGATTCCAGCCTGTCTTGACTGTATTAATTTTAATTTTAATGCAGTGATGTTCCCATAGCTGTTTCATAATATACGAAACAGCCCTGCGCTAAATCAAACCACTGGTCCAGCTATTCTGATGCATTATTATGAAGTACATTATATGATATTATGGGAGCTTGTTTGGAGTCGGGCTATCTTCAGTTAGTATGTGGAATCTGAGAATTCTCTTTTGTTGCCTTGGTGCAAAATAAGTGTAGGCATGTCTCTTTCTCTTTCTCTCCCTCTCTCCCCCTCTCCACCACCCCACTCTCTCTCTCTCTCACACACACACACACACGTTAGAATTCTGGAAGCTTCCTAATTTCCTACCAAAATCAGCCTTGCTTGCATTGGAGAGATTTTCCAACATTAACCAAACATGCCAAGAATTGAAGCTGAAACATTTGAAAGTAAAGCAGGTGTGCTCCTCCTTTCTCTCAGATATGCAGTATAACTGTCCTGCCTAGATTATTTGGCTGTAGTATGAAATAACAACATGTGCAGGGACATATTTTGTTGTTGGTGATGATGATCAGAAGTGATATTCAGCCATTGCTTAGGGCTAGCAAGTCTGGCTGCGAAACCAAAAATTGCCTCTAGTGGCAGCAAAGGATTAGAATGTTATATCCCTTTGCTCCCATCTAATGGTAAATCCAGTTATAGCAAGTCAAACCTGGTATTTTTTTAGCCTGAAGCTATAGGACAGTGATGATTAACCTTTTCCGGACCGAGTGCCCAAAGTGCACGTGCCAGAACCCCCCAAATGCAATGCATGTGTGGGCCCCAGGCATGCACCCCATCCCATGCATGTATATGCTTCCACTTGCACCCCCTGTGCATGCATGTGGGGGGTGCATGCCCCTGTGCATGCATGTGCATCCCACCCACCCCCACCCCCGCCCATGTCCCCCACATGCACGGCAGAGACCGGATCACCAGCCGGCTGTCAGGAGGCATGCGTGCAGGTGCGGCAAAACTGAATTCGGGCACCGGCTCACATACCCACAGAGAGGGCACTGCGTGCCACCTGTGGCATGTGTGCCATAGGTTTTCTGCCACAGCTATAGAACAATATCATTAAAAAATCCCAACTGGCATGGGAATTGTAATCTGACCCATTAAAAGGTGATGGATGTAAACACTAATTTATTTCTCTCTTTCTCTCTCTCTCTCTCTTAAACGCAATCCAGCATGGTGCAATCCTAAACAAAGGGACAGGACGCTGTTTGGAAGTTGAAAATAAAGGCACGTCAGGTATGGATCTTATTCTCCGCAGCTGCACAGGTCAAAGGTGGACAATTAAACATTTTATCAAGTAGAGAGCTTCTTATCCAACGTTCAAGATTTCTTCAGACTGAGTTCTCACCAGGGGAGACATTCAAGCCTTCCACTCTCATTCACAATATCAGGGAAGACTCATAAGGGAAGGTGTTTTGAGTTGTTGTTGTTGGTTTTTTTTTAACATTTTATTTATTTGATCTTCGGTTATCTCTCTGCCAAACTTTACTGACGGACAGAATGAAAACATTCCTGATCTACAGCTGTCATTATCCTGGAGGCTCAAGGAGCATCATGACTTAAGGACAGTAATGAAAACTTACAAACATTTAAAAAATAATAATAATGCAAATCCCCACTCCAGACATACAGGACCAGCAAATTATATTTGAGGTTCAGAGATGAAACTTTTGATATTCTTCTTTTTGAATGCACACAATCTTGGGAAATGAGATAATATATCAATATGGAATACCATGTCAAAAAGATTTTTGTTTTAAAAAGCCAGTCATCTTCCATGAAGGTAGCATGAGATGTCTATCACAGTCTCATTTTGGAAGTTTCAAGTGCTCTGGCATTCTGGAAGGACATTTTATAAACTTTTTGAAGAATGCGTTCTTCACACCAAGCACACCACGTTGTTCTCGACTTCATGTGACTCGTTCAAAGAAGAGCCAGAATGATCCTGAAATGTCATGGAGTACCAGGGATGTCGATGCAACCCACCAGGGAGCTTTAAAAGAAGAGATATGCAGCAACACAAGAACATGGACTCTGCCATTGCAGTGAATGGACCCTAAACTCTGTATTACCCCCATGGAAATTTCCCCCACACACATTAAACCAATTTGTTTGTGAAAGATACAGCTATAAAGGATCGTTTCTGAAATTGTATACATCACAGTGGAGTTGTGTAAGAAATATGAGAGCCTAAATAATAGGCTAAAAAAAAAGATGGTTATGGAAAAAATTCTATTTCTGTGGATGCTAGGAGTCCAAAATGACTTTGATGGTACATAATCAGTCAATATGGTAGAGAAGTGTAGATTTTTAAAAAATAAGAGTGGAAAGGGGAAAATTTCATCACAAAGAGCGTGTGTTTACAAAAAAAAATCTTTGAGGGAATTTCCATTAAAAAGCTGGTACTTTGGGAGAAAATGTATGTAATAATATTGAATATTTACAGAAAGTTATGTTTGAAAATTTATGCAAATAATCGATTTTAACAAATTGATAAATGAGACAGGTTCTGCCTTGCTAGAACATATCTTGGACCAGATGTTTGCTGAATATATATATATATATATATATATATATATATATATATATATATATATATATATATATATATATATATATATATATATATATATATATATATATATATATATATATATATATATATATATATATATATATATATATATATATATATATATATATATATATATATATGATTTCTTTTACAACCCCCGGTATGCCCAAATATGGGAGGAAGATCACTACTTCCATTCTCTGTCCTTCGGCTCGTCACAAGAGACCATCTAGGCAGAAACCCAATATTTTTACTGTTGCCTTTTTGTTACATTTTGTTGTATTTGTGCTGATAAATCTCCCTTTATTTATTTATCAGCACAAATACAAATACAAATACAAATACAAATACATATACATATACATATACATATACATATACATATACATATACATATACATATACATATACATATACATATACATATACATATACATATACATATACATATACATATACATATACATATACATATATATATATATATATATATATATATATATATATATATATATATATATATATGTTTGATTCCCAGTAAGGGTATGGTTAGCTAATGAGAGCTGAATAGCTTGAAATAGATCTATACTAGTCTCCCTTTATTTATTTATCAGCACAATTGCAACACATTTAAATGTAACAAAGGCAACATTAAAAAAAAATGGCTTTCTGTCTGGATGGCTCCTAGAGTGAGCTGATAGACAGAAAAGAGAAGCAGTATGCTCCCTCCCATATTTGGGCATACCAGGGGTTGTGACACAACACACACACACACACACACACACACACACACACATACATATGTGTGTGTGTATTTTTATAGCCAACAGAATTGCAATTAGTGCTTTCTAAGGATCAAATTCCCTGCCCTTTGTCATTCTTAAAAAGAGAGTACACTGTTTCCAATTATTAGTCGATGATCCTCATGTTTTCATGAGGAACTGTATTTCTCCCAAGTTCCCTATAAGCAAAGGGATTATTTTTGCTTCGGTGTATGTAGAATGTGAAATATACAATCTTAATTTAAAGAAAAAAAATCCTATGAAAATGTGCTTAGAAACAAACAAAAACTCACACTGTTTCTCACTTGGAGTGCAATCCCTTGTCATGATTTTGGCATGTGTTGATGGGCCTCCTTAACCATTGGCTGATTTTAATTCAGCACAGTTGGTGGAAGAAAAAGGGGGAAAAAATCTTCTTTAAAACATTTTTTCTTTCTTTCTCCAAGATCTAAAATTCTGGGTAAAAGCGAGTTTTCACATGATATACTGTATTTAGTCAGGATATTTAAACACTGAAGAGTTTGCATCTGGATAATATGCTAAGAGGAAGGGATGCGGTGACCCAGTGGCCAAGACGCTGAGCTTGTCGATCAGAAAGGTCAGCAGTTCAGCGGTTTGAATCCCTAGTGCCGCGTAACGGAGTGAGCTCCTGTTCCTTGTCCCAGCTTCTGCCAACCTAGCAGTTCTAAAGCACGTAAAAATACCACCTTTGGTGGGAAGGTAACAGCATTCTGTGCCCCTTCGGCATTGAGTCATGCCAGCCACATGACCACGGAGAAATCTTTGGACAGTGCTGGAACTTTGGCTTTGAAACGGAGATGAGCACCGCCCCCTAGAGTCAGGAATGACTAACACACATGTGCGAGGGTAGCCTTTACCTTTTAATATGCTAAGAATGGATTGTATTGATCTTTTTTAGTTTCTTTATGGCCTAACCCGATGTGCATCCTGCTTGGTTGATTTCTGTGCAATGAATTCTACAAACCCAGAAAACTGGGTTAATTCAGTAATCAGGTTAAATGGCTGTGAATGCAGCTGTTGTTCAATTTGTTTAATTAAATTCTTTAATTTTCAAAACCAATCACCATAGGATATGTTCAAGGTCTATCAAGAGCTATTAGCTTTGATGGCGTAAAAGGAATGTCCATATTCAGATGACTTACTGTGTTAAATACCATTGGAAACAGAGCATCAACGGAGACATTCTGCTAACTGCTAAACATTTCTAATACATTATTGGTTGCACAGGAAAACAGGGCATTAGACAAGATAACATTTTGGCACAATTCAACATTTTATCTTGTACTAGAGATAGTACAGGGACATGGTGGCTCAGTGGCTAAGATGCTGAGCTTGTCGATCAGAAATGTTGGCAGTTTGGTGGTTCGAATCCCTAGCGCCACATAATGGAGTGAGCTCCCATTACTTGTCCCAGCTTCTGCCAACCTAGCAGTTTGAAAGCATGCAAAAATGCAAGTAGAAAAATAGGAACCACCTTTTGGTGGGAAGGTAACAGCATTCTGTGTGCCTTTGGCATTTAGTCATGCCGGCCACATGACCACGGAAACGTCTTTGGACAGCGCTGGTTCTTTGGCTTTGAAACGAAGATGAGTACTGCCCACTAGAGTCAGGAATGACTAGCACATATGTGCCAGGGGAACCTTTACCTTTACCTTATAGATAGTTCTTGACTTATTTCCAGTCACTCCAGAACAACTTACAACCTGCTTTCAACCTGGCCACACTCAAAAACAGTATACAAACAAAGAAAACATACCACAGGGTCACATGAACATATTTTGGTCACTTGGCAACTAGCCTGCATTTGTGATTGTTTGCACATGACCACAATTTACAATGCTTTGGGCAAGAAACCACCATTTACTTGTGTTTTCTGGGGAGGGGGGGAGAGAAGGCAGTAGAATGGGTTTGCTTAATGTCTGCCCCATTCATTATTGACTGTCGCAAAATAGGTTGTAAAATTGGGCGTGGTGACCCCTCGACACAATTTACATCCATTATTTCAAGCTCAGTTACCCCAGCTGTAAATCACGGAGTACCTTTATATTATCTGATTTGATGTACCTGTAGCACCAGCAACCAAAGCCATTGAATAGATGATAGGGATAACGGATTGAAAACCAACACACAAAACCCTCCGTTTAAGAGAAGCAATTAAAACATTTTTTTAAAAAAAAGTTTAAAATGTCACCATTAACTTTTAAAAGCTCATATAAAAAGATATTTTGCAGGTGCTTCATAAAGCTAATAAAGATGTCAAGCTCCCAATGTTTCAGGGAATGCAGGCTAGAGAACAGGGGCAGGAAGCCGAGAAAGCTCAATTACAGATAATTGTAGGCAAGCTACTGAAATAAGCTTAGTAAAAGTGAAGGTTCCTATAAGACAGTGTTTCTCAACCTTGGCAACTTGAAGGTGTCCGGACTTCAACTCCCAGAATTCCCCAGCCAGCATTCGCTGGCTGGGGAATTCTGGGAGTTGAAGTCCGGACATCTTCAAGTTGCTAAGGTTGAGAAACACTGCTATAGGAGGTTTTCATTCAAAAGCATGCTGGGATGTGGAATTCTGGGAGCTGAAGTCCATGTATCTTAAAAGTTGCCAAGTTTAAGAAGGAGTGGGCAACTATGACCCCTTCATGACCTGTGGACTTCAACTGCTGGGCCAGCCATGAGCCAGCTTGCTCAACTTGGGAGTTGAAATCCACAGGACATAAAAGGAGCCAGACCTTACTAAGCCATCCCAGTGCTCATCCATCCACGTGCCCAGGCGAGGAGCGCCGAGGTTATCGATTGAAAGGCCGGTCTCTGCGCTGGTGGCGGCGTGGCTTTTTGCTTGGCGATGTTACTTTTTCTTTTGTTTTCGTTTTTTGATATGGCCTTTCTTATACCCGGCATATAAGTCACCCTCTGATTTTTGAAATAATTTTTGAGGTTAAAAAGTCATCTTATACGTTGGAAAATACGGTAGATAAATATTACTCCAATGCCCTAGGTGTGGTTACAGGAGACAAATCCCTCCAGTTAAACTTGTTCATTTTTTCTTTCTTTATCCCACCAATTTTCATAGTTATTGTGATTTTTCCCCCTAAATTCATACATATCTCACTCCCCAAATCAGTGTGTGTGTGTGTGTGTGTGTGTGTGTGTGTGTGTGTGTAAAAAAGAGAGAAGAACTTTATTTTTCATTTATAAATGCAGTAACATACGTGTTTATGTAAACACATTCCCTTAAAATCTCCATTTTGGGATCAAAGTATGCAGAAAAATATGACAAGAAAGAATAATTGCGATTTAATTTGTATATTTATTGAGGAACCGAAATGAGCTAAATTCATGACTGCGAACTAAACCCATTTCCCACCATCTCTGCCGTAAAAGGATTTGACATAATGGCTCACGATACAAGAAATCCAATCTCTCTCTCTCCTCAGTGGCAATTTCAGAGGCTATAAGGAATATTAATTATGGTAATGATGATAATGATAATAATAGTCTTTGCACCCCACCTTTCTATCTATTTGACATTGAGGCATGTCGCCACAACAAAATACAAAATACAAATGAAATATAAATGAAGAAGTCTTAACACGGCTGTGTTCCAGATAGCAATCCAACATGCACATAAATAAAAATTAAAATGGCGGGGAGGTTGATGGGCTGTAAGAATAACCTTGGGAAGGGGGACAGGAGGAAGTGTTGCAATGGTCTAATAAATTAAATTTGAGTCCAAAATATAGATGGGGGTGGAGAAAGAGAGTTTCGTTGGGTTGAGGAACACCAATTCTAGGTGATTAAGTCATCAATTGGCCTAAATCTGGCCCCAAGGCAGAGCCTCAGAAAAAATTAGTAATAACAGTAGCATTTTAGGCTTATATACTACCCCATAATGAGGGACGCGGTGGTTCAGTGACAAAGACACAGAGGTTGTCGATCAGAAAGGTCGGCAGTTCAGCAGTTTGAATCCCTAGTGCCACATAACGGAGTGAGCTCCTGTTACTTGTCCCAGCTTCTGCTAACCTAGCAGTTCGAAAGCATGCAAAAATGCACATGGAAAAATAGGAACCACCTTTGTTGGGAAGGTAACAGCGTTCCATGCGCCTTCCGAGTTTAGTCATGCCAGCCACATGACCACGGAGATGTCTTCGGACAGTGCTGGCTCTTCAGCTTTGAAACGGAGATGAGCACCACCCCCTAGAGTCGGGAATGACTAGCACACATGTGCGAGGAGAACCTTTACTTTTACTACCCCATAGCGATTTACAGAACTTTCTGGGCGGTTTACAAAGTAGAAGCAGTGTTTGCATATTGCCCTCAACAATCTGGGTCCACTTTTTACTGACCTCTGAAGGAAGGAAGGCTGGGTCAACCGGGAACTGATCAAGATTGAACTCCAGACTGTGGGCAAAGTTTGTCTGCAATACCGCACTTTAACCACTGTGCCACCAGTGAGGAATTAGGAATTATTTCCTAATTATTTTCCTCGCTGTAGTTGGAATCTTCTTTAAGATTCGAGAAGAAATTCCAATCAGTTTCATTCATACGGAGCTTACGTCTGGAGAAACCAAAGTGTGCCAAAAGGCCCCATTAAAAAATGGGGATCAAGTGATATGATTTGTGAGATTCTACTTCAAAAGTATACGCTTCTCTGAGCTGAAAGCCACTGGAGCATACTGTTAATGACTGAGAAGACTTCGTTGAAGGTAAGAGTATAACAGAATAGCAGAGTTAGAAAGGACCTTGGAGGTCTTCTAGTCCAACCCACTGTCAAGCAGGAGGCCCTATACTCATGATGGCAAATCTATGGCACACGGACACTCACTGTGGACATGTGAACCGTCACTTCAACTCTGCTCCACTGCGCATGCATGCGTATCTCCCACTGGCCAGCTGATTTTTAGGTTTCTGCTGTGCATGCATGGGGGGGCACAGTGTATGTGGGAGACGTGTACACATGCATGAGGAGCACGGGGATTGCAGCACCCCCCCGTGCCCCATTTCTGGTCCCAGGAGGCTTCAGGGAGGCCTGCTAGGCCCAAAACAGGGCATGGGGGGTTTGTGTGTGCTTGCGCAAGGGGACAGGGGGAACACAGGGGTCACACCCACATGTGCAGGGGGTGGAGCATGGGGGTTTCACACCCGCATTGCATTATGTGTGGGGGCACCTACGTGGGCGCTGCTGCTCGCACGCGCTTTCAGCATGCAAGGACAAAAAGGTTAGCCATCACTGTCCTATACCATTCTGGACAAATGGCTGTCCAATCTCTTCTTAGAAGCCTCCTACGATGGAGCCTCCACAACTTCTGAAAGCAAGATGTTCTACTGGGTAATTGTCCTATTATGAAGTTTCTCCTTAGTTCTAGGTTACTTCTCTCTTTGGTTAGCTTCATCCGTTGCTTCTTGTCCTGCCCTCAGGTGCTTCTGAGAGGTCACCATCACACCTGGAGGCTCACTGGGAAACCATGGATCAGTTCCTATTGTTCAGTCCAGTCTTTTTCAGCCTTGGCCACTTGAGGATGTGTGGACTTCAATTCCCAGAGTCTCCCACTCAGCAGGCAGAAGTCCACATGTCTTAAAGTTGCCATCGTTCAGAAACATTGGTTCAGCCAGAGGTGGGTTCCTACGGTTCAGCCCAGTTCAGCTGAACCGGTAGTGATATGCCAGCATGGGTCACAGAACCAACTGTGACCCAGGCTGGCCACGCCCCCCAAACCAGTTCCCCGGTTGCCGCCGTTGCTGCCGCCATCTTTTTTTTGGAGTTCTGCACATGCGCAAAACAATTTCCATTGAACTGCACCTGTGCACCCAGTGCACATATGAGCGAGCCGACAGTAACGCCAGCTAGAACCCATCCCTAGGTTCAGCCCAACCTTTCTTCCTGGGTTACTTTTGTGGGGGGGGGAAAGGAGGGAAGAAAGGAGTTCTACGGATGCCAATTGGCATTCCAGGAGGAAAGGCAAAATATAAATCTAATTAATAAGAACAATGAAACAACAGCGATGTGTGTTTAGTGCTCTCTGGCACTGTATCTCAGACAAATGAGCCTGATTTACAATGCGACAAATGAATCCGGAATATAGATTAGGTATATAGTCCATTAGGAGTTATGTTGGTGAGCTTATTAGCCTCCCCGGTCACAAAGTCACACACTTAAAAGAGTAGTTGCTGTAAAGATAATCAATTTAGAGGGATGAGTGTGACAAGGGAGCAGAATAGAATTGCCTACAGAAATTGGATTGTGTCCATTCCCCTTACACAGAGATGAATGCATACCACAAGATTGGTACTGTAGTTCATACTCATTTTGACTTTTGCCATTTGGGCTTAAAGACACACACACACACACACACACACACACACACACACACACACACACACTCTGTTGATGTGTCAGAGTTTTGGCAGCATGACTTTTATTATGAGATAAACCCACGAGCAAAATACAGCACACAGCACACAGAGCCTTTAGACAATTAATAGTGGTTTATATGTACATATATATACAGGCAAACACTTGTGATAGATAAATTCCTTACCACTCGGCTCGGACACAAGGAGAGAAATGAGATACACAATGAGAGACAGAAACATCCTGTAATGGCTACATATATATATGTTTTTTATTTGTGTTGATAAATAAATAAAGGGAGACTAGTATAGATCTATTTCAAGCTATTTAGCTCTCATCAGCTAGCCATACCCATATATATATAGGCACCTGCCAGGATCTTAAAGAGGCTATGCCTGAATTGCTGAATCATCCTCATTGCATCAGTTTACAGATTACAAGCGTACATCAGCTGGCAGCTATTAAATCCTCAATTACCCGACATGATGTAAATAAAGAGGAATTTTCCAACCATGAGATATGTTACAAAATGGAACAAAGGGCCTCCTACAACAGTGGAGACATTGCTAGGGGTTTTCAAACAAAGATTAGGCACCTATTAATCAGGGGTGGCATAAGGAGTCTCGCTCTGGGCCACACATAGAACATAGAATAATAGGATTGGAAGGGTCTTTGGAGGTCTTCTAGTCTAATTTTCTGCTCAAGCAGGAGACCCTACATCAGAGGTGTCAAACTTGCAGTGTCACATTGTCATCATGTAATGTATCAAGACTCCCCACCTTTTTTTTGTTAAAATGGGGTGGGAAAGACGTGATGCATATAGCCCATGGGTCACAAGTTTGATACCCCTGATATAGGGTCTCCGGCTTGAGCAGAAGATTGGACACCTATGCCCTATGTCATTCCAGACAAACAAACGGCTGTCTAATCTCTTCTTCATACCCATGTTTTCCCCAAAATAAGACAGGGTCTTATTTTCTTTTGACCCCTGAAATAAACACTTGGCCTTATTTTCGGGGAAGTCTTATTATTTTTGAGGTGCGGGAGGTGGCAAGCGTGGTCACTTCATGGCTGCTGCTGTGTTGCAATATTTTCGGGGAGGGCTTATTTTAGCGCATGCACTCAAAAGCCCGATAGGGCTTATTATCTGGGGAGGTTTTATATTCAGGGAAACAGGGTATTTGCAGTGATGAAACACCCACAGTAAAGTGCTACTCAATTGATTAATTGTCCTCATTCTCAGGAAATATCTCCATAGTTTTAGGTTGGACCTCTCTTTAATAATCTTCAATCTCTTACTTCTCGTCCTATTTTCTGGTGCTTTGAAGAATAGGTTGTCCTCCTTTTCTCTATGACAGCCCCTCAAGTCTTGGAAGACTGCTATCATGTTACTCAAGTCCTAGAAACTAGGTATACCTACTTCCCTCCATGGCACAACAAAACCGCGCTCGTCAAAATAGCGGTGATAAAACCGCATCGCTAAAGCCGCGATGTCATCACCGCGATGTCATCACCGCCGTGACAACAGCGCGGCGACAGAAGGGCGCTTTAAAACAGCGCGGCGGCAGAAAGCCGATTTAAATTAAGGTAAGGGTTAGGATTAGGTTTAGGGGTTTGCTTTAGGGTTAGGTTTAGGTTTAGGGTTAGGGTTAGGGTTAGGTTTAGGGTTAGGGTTAGGTTTAGGGTTAGGTTTAGGGTTAGGTTTAGGGTTAGGTTTAGGGTTAGGTTTAGGGTTAGGTTTAGGGTTAGGTTTAGGGTTAGGTTTAGGGTAAGGTTTAGGGTTAGGTTTAGGGTGCTGAGTGCTTCGGAAGGCGCGGATTTGCCCTCCACGATTATGTCATCGCGGTAGGGTCACGTTTTTCCTTAGCGCTTCGGACGGCGCGGATTTGCCCTCCGCACTTATGTTGGCGCGGATAAGGGCTTCGCGGTTTTGTGGTGGAACCACTTCCCTCAGTCATTCATCATATAGTTTAGGACTACATACTCCTTATCATCTTTGCGGTTGTCCTTTGCAGTCTTTCTAGGTTCTCAACTTTTTTTGGGTATGTTCACAATCAACTTGAAAATATTCCATATATATTCCAAATCTGTCTTTTGGGTCCCCCATAAAATGACCAATTAGAAGTAGGGACTAGCAACTTTAGTTGCTCTAATGATTCACAGCTCAGATTAAGCCACAGCTTGTTTGAGCCACAATTTGCTGAACTCGCCATTGTTTTCTGCTGTCGCGGATGAATGACAAGCCCTCCTTTCCCTCCTTTTCCTGAGCAACATGGAAAAATTATAGGTAGTCCACATTTAGCAACCACCAGCAACCTGGTCATTAAGCAAAGTGATCCTTAAGTGAAACTGACTGTGCTTATGAGCTAACTTTGGCTTTCCTTTGGTTTACAGCCTGTGTGGGTCATAAATTCAAGATTGGTCCCGAAGTTGCCATCACCACTATAATTATGAATAGTTGCTGTAGAAGGAAGTTGCTAAACAAGGATAACCGATAGTAGCACAAATGTAGAATTTATTTATTTATGTTGATGTGGCTGCCTACCTCACTATAGCAACTCTGGGTGGCTAACCGCTGATAAAAGCACCCTAACATTTCCCCTGATAATAATCTGAAAACAGGGTGGTCTGCTGGGGGTTGGCAGGGGTTCGGGAGAACTTCTAGCTAAGATTCTGTGCAGTTCGGAGAACCCCCAAATCCCACTCCTGGCTGGCCCCGCCCACCCCTCCCCTCCCAGGAGTCCCCACATGGCCCATTTTGGATGCAAGTAAATGCAGGGCACACGAGAAGGCTCAGTGAGGGCAAAAAAATGGGCCTACTGGAAGTTCAGCCTCCAGAACCTGGGAAGGCTGTTTTCGCCCTTCCAGAGGCTCAAGGAAAGCCTCCAGAGCCCAGAGTGGGCAAAAGCGTTCCCCCCATGGTGCAGGAGGCTGACTAGGCCATGCCACCATGGCTAAGGTGACCAGACGTCCCGATTTTGGCAGGACAGTCACGATTTATAACAATTTGTCCTGTGTCCTGGGGCGTTTTAAAAAAGTCCCGATTTTCTGGCTTCATGTTGAAAGCCCAGTGGATTTGCTTAAGAAATCCTAACCAGAGCAAGACAAAAGACACCCTGTCTAATCCCTCTCTCTGTCTCAGTACTTTCATTGAAGATAAAATGTTAAAGCAAGAAAACGGACACACACCCCCGCCCTTTTACCTCCTTTTATAAGAAAAAATGACCCAGTACCATAGAGCTCCAGGAAATACTTGGCTAGAGAAGTCGCGAGTGTTTCTTCCTGGATTTTCCGAAGGGGAGGGGCACGGAGGTTGGAGGTCGGCTCGTGTGGAAAAAATGGTGGCAAAGTTTCTTTGAAAAATATTTCCCTGACTAATTTCACCATTTTAATTTGCTCAGTTCTTTGTATTAACATCTACATCATTCTGCCTGCTGGTAAGTGAGCTGGGTTTTTTTCTTTTATTTTTTAATGTATTTTAAAATAATATTTTATTTATTGTGCATAGGATTTTTTTAAATAGTTTTATTCTGTGTGGATTCTTTTTTTAAATTGTCTTAGAGTATTTAAAAAAAGATTCTATCCAAAATAAATTGAAGTGAAACCATTTTTAAAAATTCTATGCACAATACTTTGAAATATATTGTGCATAGAATTTTTAAAAATAGTTTTACTTCAATTTATTCTGTATGGAATAGTTTGAAACGTTTTACTTCAATTTATTCTTTGTGGATTCTTTTTTTAAATTGTCTTAGACTATTTAAAAAAAGATTCTATCCAAAATACAAAATACCAGCTGCAGTTATTCACTTAAGAACTGTGGCAAGAAAGGTGGTATAATGGGCTTAGTGACCAAAGTTACAATGGCATTGAAAAAAGTGACTGATGACCATTTTTCACACTTAGCAACCATTTTCACACTTAGCGACCATTGCAGCATCCTCATGGTCACATGATCAAAATTTTGATGTTTGGCAACAGATTCATATTTATGATGGTTTTAGTGTCCTGGAGTCATATAATAACTTTTTGACAAAGTCAAATGGGGAAACCAGATTCACTTATGCTACTAACTTATCAGCTGCAGTTATTCACTTAAGAACTGTGGCAAGAAAGGTGGCATAATGGACTTAGTGACCAAAGTTACAATGGCATTGAAAAAAGTGACTGATGACCAGTTTTCACACTTAGTGACTATTTTCACACTTAGCGACCATTGCAGCATCCTCATGGTCACGTGATCAAAATTTTGATGTTTGGCAACAGTTACAATTTATATTTGTAAATTGTAGTTATGTTGAAATAAAAAAAATATTACAATACTATTTTTGCGTTGTATGAAAATTTTTGTTGCCCGGTATAAAATTTTTAATCAAGCCCCCCCTCCCCCCGGTCAAAGGTGTCCCTCTTTACCAATCTGAAAATCTGGTCACCTTATCCATGGCGCTGCCCACCCAGCAACTGGGAAGACAACCCCTTGCTACAATTTTTGAAGCCCACCCTTGAAAACAACCAACAGATAAATTAACTAGGCTATGACTTATTAGGTTTCGCTGTTTTCACCTTTTGATTTTCTGTCTTGATGTTAAAAAATGTGCATGAATCTCTAAAGAACAATAAGGAGACAAGGGGATTGTTTAAAGACAGAGAAATGAGTGTAGAAGAACTCACTCAACAATTCAGGGGGAAAGAAGAATGTGATATCCAAGAAACAGATGAGAAATTAGAAGATTCAGCAGCAGGGAAAATCAAAATGAGATACAAGAAGCTAAAAATAAAGAAGAGAAAGGATTAAGAAGTAGGAACCGATTTTCTGCCAAACTCCAGAATTCTGCCAACTCTATGACATTCCGATTTGTTCTCCAATTCCTAATTTGTTTTTCATCTGACAGGGGGACCCAATTCACCTTTTTCATTTATCAAAATATAAAGGGAACTCACTCAGATAGAAGCACTACCCTGTTTTGTAAACCTCCCAGGAACAGCTGACAATTTTGTGGTATTTATTGTGTTGTGTACATGAGCCTTCGAACACTTGCAAATGCAGGCAGGCCTTGGCTTATGACCTTAGTGTTGCTTAGTGACTATTCAAAGTCATGATGGAACCTGAAAAAGGGATTTATGACCTGATTCCAAACTTCTTCTTTTTTTAAATAAAAGTTTTTATTTTTACACAGACATAGACAAACAAAACATAAAACAATCTTCAATTACATACAGTGTGTCGATTGGTTACAAAGTTTTTGTGCATCCTTTCCATAGTCATCACTTACAATTTATATGAAATCACAGATTATCAAGTCAAATATATTTACAATACAATACAATACAATTAAATACAATACAATAGCAGAGTTGGAAGGGACCTTGGAGATCTTCTAGTCCAATCTCCTGCCTAGGCAGCAAACCCTATACCGTTTCAGACAGATGGCTATCCAACATCTTGAAGACTTCCATTGTTGGGGCATTCACAACTTCTGGAGACAAGCTGTTCCACTGATTAATTGTTCTAATGGTCAGGAAATTTCTCCTCAGTTCTAAGTTGCTTCTCTCTTTGATTCGTTTCCACCCATTGCTTCTTGTTCTACCCTCAGGTGCTTTGGAGAATAATTTGACTTCCTCTTCTTTATGGCAGCCCCTGAGATATTGGAACACTGCTATCATGTCTCCCCTAGTCCTTCTTTTCATTAAACTAGACATGCCCAGTTCCTGCAACCGTTCTTCATATGTTTTAGTCTCCAGTCCCCTAATCATCTTTGTTGCTCTTCTCTGCACTCTTTCCAGAGTCTCCACATCTTTTCTACATCGTGGTGACCAGAACTGAATGCAGTATTCTAAGTGTGGCCTTACCAAGGCATTATAAAGTGGTATTAACACTTCACATGATCTTGATTCTATCCCTCTGTTTATGCAGCCTAGAACTGTGTTGGCTTTTTTGGCAGCTGCTGCACACTTCTGGCTCATATTTAAATGGTTGTCCACTAGGACTCCAAGATTCCTTTCACAGTTACTACTGTTGAGCAAGGTACCACCTATACTGTACCTGTGCATTTCGTTTTTGTTGCCTAAATGTAGGACCTTACTCTTTTCACCATTGAATTTCATTTTATGAGATAGTGCCCAATGTTCAAGATTGTCAAGATCCTTCTGTATCTTTAGCCTGTCTTCTGGAGTGTTGGCTATGCCTGCCAGCTTGGTGTCATCTGCAAATTTGATGAATTCCCCATTTATTCCCTCATCCAAATCATTGATGAAGATGTTGAAGAGTACTGGGCCCAAAACAGAGCCTTGGGGTGCTCCACTGCATACTTCCCTCCATGTAAATGCAGTTCCATTGAGGACTACACGTTGAGTGCGGTTGGTCAGCCAGTTACAAATCCATCTGGTGGTGATGCTGTCCAACCCCCATTCTTCTACTTTATCTAGTAGTAGGTTATGGTCTACCTTATCAAATGCCTTACTGAAGTCCAAGTAAACTAAATTTATATACCTTATTATCATTGTACCACATTTATTTAACTATAACTATTATTCCTTCATTTTAAATGAGATACTCTAGATATTGGGTTCATTTATATTATAACAATTCATTACATCATCTTAAATCTATCCAATTATATATATATATATATATATATATATATATATATATATATATATATATATATATTATTTTATATTCTGTATCATTCTATTATTCTTGTATTTATAACATTTTCGAACATCTTTCATTTCCATGTTTTTTATCTAACACTGATAAAATAAATCCCATATCTTATAAAATTGTTTATCTTCCTGTTCTCTAATTTCAAATGTCAATTTACTCATTTCAGCACGTTCCATTATTTTCTGAATGACTTCCTCCTGCATTGGTATTTTCTCATTTTTTCAATTTTTAACAAATTACACTTCTAACTGCTGTTAACATATTTACAATCAAATATTTCAATTCTCTATTGTATGTTTCCAGTATGATTCCCAATAAAAAGATCTCTGGTTTAAAGTCTACATGTTTTTGTATCATTTTTTTCCAATCAGGTGTGGATTTTAGTCCAATATCTTTTTGCTTCTATGCACGTCCACCACATATGGTAATATGAACCTGGTATCTGATGACATTTCCAACACTTTTCTGATTTATTCTTGAACATTCTTGCTATTCTCATCGGGGATAGATGCCACCTGTAAAACATCTTATACAAATTTTCTTTATATGCTGTTGACATTGTCATTTTATAATTTTGAGACTACAATTTCCGCCAATTCTCTAAGTCAGTGATGACGAACCTGTGGCACACGTGCCAGAGGTGGCACGCAGAGCCCTCTCTGTGGGCACGCGCACTGTTGCCAGCTGCTCTTCTAGTTTCTGGCCAGCTGGTCTTTACAGGCGCCAGAGCACCAGAAAAGGGCCTGAAAATGCCCAAAAAACAGGCTGTTTGGGGGGCCATTTTCTGCCCATTTTTGGGCCACTTTCAGGCCGTTTTTGCACACCAGGCAGCTGGTCTTTGGGAACCAGAGCTTGGAAAAGGCCTTAAAATGCCCCCAAAACAGGCTGTTTTGGGGGCCATTTTCTAACATTTTGGAGGCCATTTCCAGGCAGTTTTCAGGCTGTGTTTTGGGCCAGAAAAAGGCCTGAAAATGGCCTGAAAAACAGCCTGAAAACAGCCCAAAAACAGGCATGCGCTCACTGGCCAGCTGGTCTTCAGGTTTCCGGTAATCTAACATGCGCACATGCACGGGCATTGCAGTTTGGGCACTCGGTACCGAAAAGGTTCACCATCACTGCTCTAAGTCAATCCCATGTCCAAAATTTTTCCCCCAAGTTTGAGGGATTCCAAACTTCAAATGGTCTCCTGCCCTTGTGGTTACGTGATCGCATTTCAGTTGCTTAATGGTTGGCTTGTATTTACCATCATTTAGTGTCACACAGTCACATGACTACAATTTATAACCCCAAGGTGAACAATGGGTTTGCTTAACGACCGTTATAAATACCCCAAGATGAACAATCGGTTTGCTTAATGTCTGTTGCAATAGAGTTTGTAAAATCGTGTCAGGCATGTGGGTGCCCAGCTTTATGACCATCATGATTTATGGCAGGGGTGTCAAACTCAAGGCCGGGGGCCGGATTCGGCTTGTGGAGTGCTTAGATCTGGCTCGCGAGGCCACCCTGGAAACAGCAAAAGACTGGCCCACAGTGCCTCTACCAGTGAAAATGGAACTTAGGAGCATCACATGCAGCCCTCCCAGGCTCCATTTTTGCTGGCAGGAAGTTATAAGAGGCCGTCACAGCTGAAAATAGAGCTCGAGAGCCCGTTTCCTCTGGCAGAGCGTTTGGGCCACCATAGGCACCTCTGACATGAGAGACGTCAGGCTGGCCACACCCACCCTGGCCATGCTCACTCTGCCCCCCCCCCACTCCCGCGAGGTCAAAAAAAACCTCAATGAAATCGAGTTTGACACCCCTGCTTTATGGCCACAATGGGCAGCTCCATTACGGTCATAAGTTTGAGGACTACCCGTACCTTCAGAAAACAAAAAAAAGGAAAGATTTGATGGTTTGGGTTTTAAAAAGATTGTGGGAGAAGGCAACACTGTGAGAATGATCTGCTCGGAGTTGGAATGTGAGGAACTTCACCAGGCCATGTTTCCTTGATGAAATGTCAGAGTTCCTCTTTTGAAGTACTTTGGTGAAGTGAAATGGCCCTCGGCTGCCAAATATGAGAATGGAGCAGCCCTGGGTGTTGCTTGTCTTAGAATGAGAAAAATGCTTCTGTGCACACCTCGAAGCATTGCTGGTTGACTTGGCACACAAGAGCCAACTTTTGAGGGGTTGCTATCCTGAGGCAGAGCATGTCAGCACAGTGACACACAAATTGCTTGTCTAGACAAAGTATCTCATCAAAACACAGCCCTGAGGCCTTATCTCTCATCCCCTGTTTGCCTGGCTGTCGGTTTTTTTGACTAAGAAGTTGACAAACTAGGTGAATTTGTTCCTAAACTGGATGGAAATTCCGTAAGAGTTTGGAGTGGGGTGGGGGAGAGATTTTAAAAATGCTTTTATTAATTTATTCATATTTATTTCTGAGCCACTTTTAAAGAAAGAGATAGAAAAGAAATAGAAAAAGTACCAAAAGAAGGGAAAAACCACCCAAAACTACAAAACCATAATAAAACAAACTAAAAGGGATAATTATTGAGATCCGTCACCTCTTAATCAAATGCTCAAGAGATTTCTAAATCTATCGCAGGGGAAGAAATAATAATTAATTATTGTATGACATAAAATATCATAAATGTTTGTGCCAAAGATTTTGAGTCATTTCTGGATTATTATCTACAATTATCTTTGCAAAAAAAAACTGCTTATGTTATATATCATTTGAATCTAACCCTTAATATTAGGAATATTACCGTGTTTCCTCAAAAATAAAACAGGGTCTTATTTTCTTTTGACCCTCAAAATAAGCCCTTGGCCTTATTTTCAGGGAAGTCCTTTTATTTTTGAGGTCCAGGAGGTGATAAGCATGATCACTTCATTGCTGCTGTTGTGTTGCAATATTTTCAGGGAGGACTTATTTTGGGGGGAGGGTTTATTTTAGTGCATGCGTTCCAGTGATGGGTTTCAAAAAATTTTTGAACCTACTCTGTGGATGTGGCTTCCTTTGTGGGAGTGGCTTGCCGGCCATGTGACCTGGTGGGAGTGGCTTGCCGGCCATGTGTTTTCTCTCTCTCTCTCTCTTTCTCTCTCTCTCTCTCCTTCCTTTTGTCTCTCTGCCCCTTTTTTCTTTTTTTCTTTCATCTCTCACTCTTTTTCTTTCTTTTTTCTTTTTTTATTTCTTTGTTTCTTCCTTTCTTTCTCTTTCTCTTTCTCTCTCTGTGTGAGTCTGTCTGTCTCTCTGTGTGTGTGTCTCTGTGTGTGTGCGTGTGGCTCTTTGCCTCTCCGTCCCTCCCTCCCTCCCTCCCTCTGTGTCTCTCTATGTGATTCTCTCTGTGTGTGTATCTCTCTCCTCCCTCCCTCTGTTTCTGTGTCTGTCTCTCATTCCCTCTATCCAGTGGTGGGTTTCAAAAAATTTTGGAACCTCTTCTGTAGGTGTGGCCTGCTTTCTGGGTCCACTGGTGGAACCTTTTCTAACCGGTTCGGTAGATTTGACGAACCGGTTCTACCGAATAGGTGCGAACTGGTAGGAACCCACCTCTGATGCGTTCAAAAGCCCGATTGGGCTTATAATCTGGAGAGGGCTAATTTTGGGGGAAACAGGGTACTATTTCTCCAATTTCTCAAACTAATTCTCTTAACAATACCCTAGGCCTGATAGAATCATAACTGCTTAAAAATAGTCAAATTCCAAAGATTTGGGACATAATTTAACAAGAAATTAGCATATTTAATACTAAAGCGTGTCCCCATTTATGCACCTTAAAATATTGTCCCAAAAACAATGTCAGTGATTTATAGCATTGGATGATAAATCAGTAGGGACGCAGTGGTTTAGTGGCTAAGACACTGAGCTTGTCGATCAGAAAGGTTGACAGTTTGGCGGTTCGAATCCCTAGCACTGCGTAATGGAGTGAGCTCCCGTTACTTGTCCCAGCTTCTGCCAACCATACCAGTTCGAAAGCATGTAAAAAATGCAAGTAGAAAATAGGAACCACCTTTGGTGGGAAGGTAACAGCATTCCGTGAGCCTTTGGCATTTAGTCATGCCAGCCACATGACCATGGAGACGTCTTTGGACAGCACTGGCTCTTCGGCTTTGAAACAGAGATGAGCATTGCCCCCTAGAGTCAGGAACGACTAGCATATATGTGCGAAGGGAACTTTTACTATACCTTTACGTAAATCAATGACCTCTCAAATAATTTACATCACCAACAGAAATAATCCCATGTTGGGTACTGCTCAGAACCTCCACCAATATTTCAATTTTTAACAGGACTGTTTAATTATTCTAGCACTGGGATCATGGCAGCTTCTCAAAAATATCAAATATTGACAGTATTTGGAATTCTACTTGAAATAAGCTTCTTTCCTTATTTCTCCTTCATTCCAAATATCTATCTCTCACCCCACCCTCCACCCGCTCCAAGACATGAATGGCAGCCATATGCAGCCTATAAAAACTGTGAAGATATCTTAGGAAATATTTAAAGGGCAGAATATTTCCCCTAAAACGGAGGCATAAACTAACCCCCCCCTTGTCAATGGGCCATTAAGGCCTGAGCCAGTCTATTCTACATAACAAAGATCTATCTCCTTCAGGCAGAGCCATAATAGCAATCCCAAAGCCCTTTCATTGCATCATGATCCAGCAAGGCTCAACCCAGCCTGGGACTCAGGACAGCCTACAGAGTTGCCCCTGCATGGCCCCATGGGAATCTGACAACCAATCAGAATACAAGTTCAAATTCAAATGCCCAGAGAGGGCATAAAACCAGGGCACTCTCAGCATCTCTGCCCTTTTCCCCTCCAGCATCTCAAGCCATGTGATCCTGTCCGGCATTAAAAACCATCTTTCCAAGCAGCCGCTATATTTCCAGTGTTTTTTTTCCTCCACTTGGAACTGAACCCAGAAGGATATTTCTTCCAACAATCTATAAAGTAACATCTCATGTTATTTTCTGTATGAGATAGCTAAGCTGGGGTCTTGCATTCTTGAGCAATAGCGTGTCCCTGATGTGTTCAACCTTATAATACCCGTTGCAAAAATGTGACATTATCTGCCAATGCGGTCGTATATTATAACTTGGCTAAAAATATTTTAATTGTTTTTTTTTTAAAAGCAGGTAGCAAGGGGGAAAAATAATCCAGTCACTTCACTCATTGCCTTTAAAGACACTCATGATATTCCTCATGGATTTTTAAAATTAAAAATCGAGGAAAAACTCAGCAGTAGATCATAAAACAAGATGGATTTCAGCTGATCTGTTTTCCCTAATGGACAGTTAGTTCTCTGCTGCTTCTCTTGTGTTTGCTTGCGAGATTTGTATCTTATTTTGACCCAATTTTCTTCTAAGCAGCTTCTGATAGTCTGTAATAGCACACGTCAACATATCCAGAAGCCATTCTTCCTTTGATCAAGGACTGACATCATGTTTACTCTGAGAAGCCAGCAATCGTATCTCCTGGGAAAGCGGAAAAAAAGAAAGATAGCAGCCATGCCATGTGATTGAACCCCTGACTAATGATATATATCAGGGACGTGCAGTCACTAGAGGCAGGGGAGGTGTGGCCTCACCAGTCATGAGGAAAAGGAAAGAATTTTAAAGAATTTTTTTAAAAATAATTAAAGCCAAGGTAGTTGCTACCAGATTCACAGTGACTTGGAACAGTGCTTAGTGTTAACTATAGGAGGAAGCCAGAGAAATAGGGGCCTCCTGTGCATAAGCAATTTTTCGCCTTTTAAGAGTTAAGCAAAATTTTTGTATGCAAAGGAAGCACATGTTCTCTCGCCTCCTGTAGAGGGCATTTTTAGAGGCTTTTTAGAGTTCTCTGGGAGCAACTAGCTCAGTCTGACTCAGTGCTCTGGCCTTTCATGAGGGCAGGGCAGGCAGAAGCAGAGTTGAAATCATCTCTGAAACAGCTGGAAAAGGTGCATGTGTGGGGAGGGGGGAGGGATTCAAAAAGTTTGATTGGAAGGCAGCAGGGGAAGGGGGGGTATGGCAGAGGAGCTGCTTTCAAGCCTTTGGAAAATATATCCAATCCAACTTCTGTGTTTGTGTTTGTTTGAGAGTGAGTGAAAGAGGGATCCAATTTCTCTGTGTGCGTGTGTCTGTTTGAGAGAGGGGGGAGGGAGGGAGAGAGGGAGAAGGAGGGGGAAGGAGAAGAAAAAAAATGGGAAAACGTATTTTGCAAGGGGGAAAAATGCTGTCGCTTTAAATCGGAACTGAGCGTGCCTGGCTGTGGAATTCTGGGGGTTGAAGTCCACAAGTCTAAAAAGTTCCTCACCAGCCATAAAGGTGACCGCACATCACTGATATATATATATGTGTGTCTCATTCACAACGCAGGGTTCCAAATATCACCCAAAAGAGTTCAAGGCAGATCTTTCCTCAAAGTTCCAATTTATTAAGAGATTAAGACATGTTGGTACATCTGTGGAAAACCCGAATCTGAAAGCTTCCCGGTTTTCCCCACCCATTTGAAAGTTCATGATCTTGCCCCCACATCCACAAGTCCATCACATGGTCCAATCTCCCACCGCCACGCTGGCATTTCCACCCGTCAGACTCAGAGGTGCCTTCCTTATGCAATTGACTGATGGTGATTTTGTCAGTGCCGGTAGTATTCAAGTGGTACTCCAGATGTTTTGGGATTGCAACTAAGGTGCCCATTACTGTTGGTAACTATCTTTGTTTTCTTTTGCCAAGTCGTTTTACTTTCACTTGAAGCTCTTTGTAGTGTTATTTATTCTACCTTTAAAAAAAATTGTCTGGTCAACTCAAAGTGGTGGATATTACAATACAATACAATAGCAGAGTTGGAAGGGATCTTGGAGGTCTTCTAGTCCAACCCCCTACCTGGGCAGGAAACCCTATACCGTTTCAGACAAATGGCTATCTAACATCTTCTTAAAGACTTCCAGTATTGGAGCATTCACAACCTCTGGAGGCAAGCTGTCCCACTGATTAATTGTTCTCACTGTCAGAAAATTTCTCCTCAATTCTAAGTTGCTTCTCTCCTTGATTAGTTTCCACCCATTGCTTCTTGCTCTGCCCTCAGGTGCTTTGGAGAATAGTTTGACTCCCTCTTCTTTGTGGCAACCTCTGAGATATTGGAACACTGCGATCATGTCTCCCCTAGTCCTTCTTTCTATTAAACTAGACACACCCAGTTCCTGCAACCGTTCTTCATATGTTTTAGCCTCCAGTCCCCTAATCATCTTTGTTGCTCTTCTCCGCACTCTTTCTAGAGTCGCCACATCTTTTCTACATCATGGTGACCAAAACTGAATGCAGTATTCTGAATCTTCATACAAAAACCTTGTGAGGTGGGTTGGGTGAGAGGCAATGACTGTCCCAAAATCACCCACCCAGCTTTCATGTGTAAGGAAGCCAAAAAACTCAGAGTCTCCTGATTTCTAAGCCAGCTCCTCAACCATACTAGCTCTCCAAACTAAAGAACTGTTTAGTTAGGAGACCTGATGACTCACTACAAGCTAACTGACTGCCAGTCTCGCACTCAAATGAAATTAAAAATGACTTTGATGAATTTATCACTGGTTTTTTTCCCCATGAACTCTTGAATGGTGCTAGGCAAGTGTTTATCAATCATCAAATAAATTACATCAGACAAGTAATAACTTTATTTGACTCATGATACTTGAACTACTTATTTTCCAATCAAATTTCCCGCAACCTTTGTTCACTCTTTAATGAATTTCACCCCTTGTTCTGGACTTCTCCAACTAGTAATAGGTTTTTGCAGTGGTCGTGGATATATTTTTCTTTTGAAATGACTGCAGGAAATGAGATGAAGTGCACAATTGTTAACCTTGTTGCATCATTGTTTGTCTAGTTGTGTTTTGTTGTCTCTTTTCCATAAAGAGGTGGGTCAGTGGCTAAGATGCTGAGCTTGTCGCTCAGAAGGTTGGCAGTTTGGTGGTTCGAATCCCTAGCACCATGTAATGGAGTGAGCTCCTGTTATTTGTCCCAGCTTCTGCCAACCTAGCAGTTCGAAAGTACGCAAAAATGCAAGTAGAAAAATAGGGACCACCTTTGGTGGGAAGCAGCGTTCCGTGAGCCTTTGGCGTTTAGGCATGCCGGACACATGACCATGGAGATGTCTTCGGACAGCGCTGTCTCTTCGGCTTTGAAATGGAGATGAGCACCGGCCCCTAGAGTCTAGGCACATATGTGACTTTTACCTTCCATAAAGGACACTACGGCATTGTCATCAAGCTAGGTGAAGAACTGTCCTTCAACACTTAAGGGAGAATTTTTAGAGGTGCATCAAAATATCTTGTAGATCTTGTTCTCATTTGCTCTGGCATGCTTCCAGAATTTGTAAAACTGTTTCTTGAAAAAATATATCTTTAAAAGCATTCTTGGTTAAGTATGTAAGTTACATATCTTCAAACTTGACTGTAGTATCAAACGAATGCCATGACTAAAACAAGTTGTATTTGTTGTACTAATTGCCCATGAATCATACACATGCTCATCTGATATTTTATATTTTATAGAAACAATATCTGTTGCATTCTGATGGCACAAGTCCTTATGAGGAGTCCTTCATGCTTTCTGAACTTGAGTGTTTTCTTGCAGGCGTTTCATTACCCAAACTAAATAACATCATCGGTTCTACTCACTGGTCAGTTCTAGCCACTAGCACTGATGATGTTACTCAGTTTGGGTAATGAAATGTCTGCAAGAAAACAAACAAGCTAACTGTAAACATTACATTTCTGAAACAGATGGACCATGTTACTGTAAGGATCCCTTTAAGGTGTTTTCCCAAAAAAGAAGACTGTACCTGAATATCCAAGCTTCACACACAGGTTTCTTTTTTTACCAGTATTACACAGATAGTCCTCAATTTATGACCTCAGTTGAGTCCCAAATTTCCATAGTTAAGAGCCGAGGTGGCGCAGTGGTTAAATGTAGCACTGCAGGCTACTGCTAGATCAGCAGTTCAGCGGTTCAAATCTCACCGGCTCAGGGTTGACTCAGCCTTCCATCCTTCCGAGGTGGGTAAAATGAGGACCCAGATTGTTGGGGGCAATATGCTGACTCTCTGTAAACCGCTTAGAGAGGGCTGAAAGCCCTATGAAGCGGTATATAAGTCTACTGCTATTGCTATTGCTATAGTTAAGCAAGGCAGTTGTTAAGTGAGTTTTGCCCAATTGTGTGAGCTTTTTACCATAGTAATAAAGTTATTCAATGCAGTTGTTAAGAAAATCAGGTTAGGAAAGAAATCTGAATGTGCAGGTAAGACATGCCTTTAAATAAAGTACCTGCTATTTGTAGGATTAGTATTGATGTTAGTTTTGGGGTTGGGTTAGGATTGGGGTTGGAGTTGGGGTTGGGTTTAGGTTAGGATTGGGATTGGGTTTGGAGTTGGAATTGGGAATTGGGAATTGGGATTGGATTTGGGTTTGGATTAAGTTAGGTTAGGCTTGAGTTAGGTTTAGGTTTAGTTTGGGTTGGGGTTGGGGTTGGCTTTGGGGTTGGGATTAGGTTAGGGTTCGGTTAGGGTTGGGGTTGGGGTTACGGTTAGGGCTAGGTTTGGTTGGGGTTAGTGTTAGGGGTAGGGGTAGGGATAGGGTAGGTTAGGTTTGGTTGGGGTTGGGGTTGGTGTTAGGGGTAGGGGTAGGGTACGGTTAGGGTTAGGATTGGGTTAGGGTTAGGGCTAAGCAACTAACAAATGTTGCATAAGATTCCTGAGAATATCATGGATAGCTCAAAGGACAAATCAATGGATCATTGAACAAACCAACCCTGAGTTGTCACTTGATGGTCAAGTGACCAAGTTCAAATAATCCTACTTTGGACCCCTTATGTAAAGACCTGGGTCTCTGGAGTAGACTCTGATGCTTGGAAAGATGGAAGGAAAGGGCTTTCAATAAGCAGCAATGATGTGAATAGACCTACAGTAGTTATAGCATTGATGGGTGCATCATTGAGGTACCAGCTTGAGCAGAGTTTACCCTGGAGAAAATCTATCCATATAGATCCCTAAGAGTTAACATTGACTTGATGAATCCACCACAATTGGCAGAATAGAAGTTGTACTATTACAAGTACACCAGGCATGCATTTAACATAAAAGAGAAAAAGAGAGATTCAGTGCTCCATTGAGGCATTTAATAAGGTAAATATAATCACTTCTTGCTCCATTTAAGAAATGTTCAGGACATTCTGCAAAAGAGATAAAGGAAACCAGCGTATTCTTTACACTGATATTACCAAAATGTATTACACTATGAGAAACTTTAAATTGACCAAAGATATGATGGAAGCGGGGTGATGGTGTCAAATTAAATGTTTATGGACCCTTATGGTGACATCTCAATTTTCTGTACTTTGCATAATGTTGCTTTTCCCAGAAGAGCACCATTTAAATGATGTGTGCATTGGATTTCAACCTTGGAATAACAATTTATCTCCGTATATGAATCTACTACTATCTTCATCCTTTTCAAAATCAGTAAGTGTATGTCCTAGCTATGAAACTATTGCTCCCTCTTATTTGTTATTTGTCTTGTCCATGGCTTAGGCTTGTACATATAAAGTGCCTACAATGAGAAACAGTCATGAACCAAAATCTATTAACTGTGCAATCTGGACACTATGGAGTAAAGAAATCTTCAAGGTGATTTGGTGTGATAGTGATTGTATCTTGGCAGTATTACAAAAGGAATTTACTAGTGCTTTTGTCCAGGATATTATTCATCTTCCCCGTAACTACAGCTCTGGAATTCTCTGATCATCTTCATCCAATTACTAATGAGCTCTGAAATCACTCAATGTCAAGGCTGCTACACTATTCGTGCTTTGCCAGATGCCAGCCTGCCATTGACAACGGGGGGGGGGGGGGGGGGAAGCTGCAGGGAGGTAGAAGGGAGACTAGGATAAGGGGAAATCAAAACTATTCTCTGAGGTCATGGGATGAAATGTGAAGCCATCCAGCCTGCCAAGCCAGATACTGTTACGAAAGCAATTTGGTTGAATGTAATTGGACAGTTAAAGGATATCTAGGGGAAAGGTGGGGAGAAGGGAAAATTTAATCAGTTGCTTTGGGCACGAAACTTCCGATCTGGCTTTGCTACTCTATAACCACTTGACTTTAGTAAAGTGTACTTTCATTAGCAATGGATTTGAGAGCCTTTCTTTTCTAATTGACCAAGTTGGGACAGATGTCATTAAGCCAGATCTGAAGTTTCCAAAACCAAACAAGGTCAACTAGATGAGAACATGAGGCTGATTTTTGCTGATTTCAGATGCGAAGCAGGATTAATCCTAGGGGTGTGTAGCAGGGGTGACATTCAATTTTTTTCCCTATCCGTTCTGTAGCCGTGGCTTGGTGTGTGTGTGTGGGGGGGGGGGGTCCTGTGACTGAGTGGACATGGCCAACTCGATGTCACTCATGCCCACTCAGTCACATGACTTCCCACCACCAAGCCACGCCCACAGGACCCAGTAGGAAAAAATGTGTGTATGAGCATGAGAAAGACTCACAGTGAATGCTGTGGCAGAGAGAAGCCAAACATTTCTCCCTCCATTCACGAGGAGCTGCTGCTCTCTTTATGCCCCCCCCTGGCCCCTCCCTCCCGGGAGTCAAAGTATCTTAAAGAGACAGGCTGCAGCACAGTGGTGGGCTTCAAAAAATGTTCGAACCTACTCTGTGGGTGTGGCCTCCTTTGTGAGAGTGGCTTGCCGGCCATGTGTTTTCTCTCTCTCTCTCTCTCTCCTTCCTTTTGTCTCTCTGTCCCTTTTTCCTTTTTTTCTCTCATCTCTCTCTCACTTTTTCTTTCTTTTTTCTTTTTTTACTTATTTCTTTCTTCCTTTCTTTCTCTTTCTCTCTCTCTCTCTCTCTCTCTCTCTCTCTCTCTCTCTCTCTCTCTCTCTCTCTCTCTCTCTCTCTCTGTGTGTGTGTGTGTGTGTGTGTGTGTGTGTGTGAGTGGTGGGTTTCAAAAAATTTTGGAACCTCTTCTGTAGGTGTGGCCTGCTTTCTGGTGGAACCTCTTCTAACCGGTTCAGTAGATTTGACGAACCGGTTCTACCGAACTGGTGCAAACTGGTAGGAACCCACCTCTGCTGCAGCAGCTCCGCAGTGAATGGAGAGAGAAAAGTTTGGATTCTCTCTGCCACAGAATTCAACAAGTGCAGGAGAAAGAATCCAAACTTTTCTCCCTCCATTCACAGTGGAGCTGCTGCAGCCTGTCCCTTTAAGGTAGTCCCCAGGAAGGAGGTGGCCAGGGGGGGGACCATAAAGGGAGTATGACCTGGATGAATGAGAATCTCCATATATACAAAATTTGCATGGAACAAATTTGTCCCCTCACCATTGCCATCTTCTTAGACTTCACAAGCAATGCAGGAGATCATAAGAAGTTGGTAGCCATTATTTTTAGTCACGATAGATGCATTGGCTGAAAGTAACTGCAGGCCTTCTGGGGAAAAAGGTTCTGGAAATTGCTATAATTCTAATAGCACAGAGCTTTGGGGGCAGAAATGTACAAGTGTGTGGATGGAGAAAAAAGATGATGGAATGGGCTGAGTTGGGATAACTGTATTAGAATCCTGCTAGCGAATCGACTAATCTTACCAGACAAAAATATGAGCTATTGATTTATTGCGAAACGCTTGAGGAAATTAGTTATTTTGCTGAGGCATTGATTCTCAGTTTGCTCTGAGGAGCCCTACTGTCAGCACCGAGTGAAAAATGGCTTTCACTATTTCACACAGGCGTCCTTAACCAGATCTGGTAAAGACCCATCAATTGCATTCACCACAAAGGAGGCTAAACTGGGTTAGTGTAAAGCTATTTTCCACCCTTCCCCCCCTTCTCTCTCTCACTCTCGGTATGTTTTATGGGTTGAACTTGCTTGTTTAGTTTATACTTCTATATATTATGCCAATTCAGAAAGTTGGTTCAATAAAACCTAGTTTGAAATGTTCTGTGAAGGAGCATTTGGGCACTGCATTGACAAGCTGTGTGGTGGTGTCAATTAAAGGAAGCATATAAAGAACGGTGGCTGGAATTGTGTATGTCTAGTTTAATGAAAAGAAGGACTAGGGGAGACACGATAGCAGTCTTCCAATATCCCAGGGGCTGCCACAAAGAAGAAGGAGTCAAACTATTCTCCAAGGCACCTGAGGGCAGAACAAGAAGCCACGGATGGAAACTAATCAAGGAGAGAAGTGATCTAGAATTAAGAAGAAATTTCCTGACATTTACAATAATTAATTAGTGGAACAGCTTGCCTCCAGAAGATGTGAATGCTCCAACACTGGAAGCTTTTAAGAAGATTTTGGATACCATTTGTCTGAAGTGGTGTAGGGGGTTGGACTAGAAGACCTCCAAGGCCCTTCCAACTATTGTATTGTATTGTATTATATTGTATTCTATGCTATGCTATGCTATGCTATCCTATCCTATCCTATCACTGCAGTCAATACCCAGATAACCAGAGATTAGCACCATGATTAATACCAGACCATCAAACAGTAAACAATGCCATAACAGCAATAGCACTTAGACTTATATACAGCTTCACAGTGCTTTATGGTCCTTTCTAAGGAGTTGATATAGTCAGCATATTTGCCCGCAACAATCTGAGTCCTCATTTTACGGACCTCGGAAGGATGGAAGTCTGAGTAGGGATTGAAGGAATCGAACTCCTGGCAATATGAGCAGAGCTAGTCTGCAATACTGGATTCTAACCACTGCGTCACTATGCCACTTAATCAAGGAACTACAAACTCAGACAAACAAGGTAACAGTAAATAACAGCCTAATCAATTAGTCACCAAGAACACTCCCACTGATACTAACAAGGCATAATGTATATAAATAGAGAGCAAACCCCACTCCCTTCTAGCACTGATGATGTTACCTAATTGGGTAATGAAACGTCTGCTAGACGACAACCAGTATCAAAGAGCACCAAGGACTCCAAAGAAACACCACGGTTTTGCACCACCAAGATGCTCAGCCTGGAAGCTTTCCAGACAGCCTCCATTGACAATTTTTATTTTTAATTTATGCTCCTTAGAAAAGAAGGGAAAGATATAATTTTAATTATTTAGTCCTAGTGCATTAATATTTTACGTTTGTGCAGGTTTAGTGCGCCAATACCGAGATGGAGAAGGCAGGAGCAGATTCAATCCAGCCCTTTCAAACTTTCATTTTAAATATGTGCACAGTCATAGAAACACAGAGGTGACTCGCTGACATGACAGCAAATGTCTATGGGGATTGTCAGTCATCCAGGTCATGGTTGTCCCAAAGATGCTTTTTCTTTTTTCTTTTTAAAGCTTTTTTTTATTTAAACATTTCATCTTCCATTAAACAGTGCGTTGTCTGGGTGCAAATGTCTCTGTGCAATTAGTCAAAATTTACAGTATTCCTTACATTGATAATAATTATCTAATCTTACAATAATGATTTGTTGCTGTTGTTAGTTGCAACCCATCACAACCGCATGGAAAATGTTCCTCCAGGCCTTCCTGTCCTCTACCATCCTCTGGAGTCCATTTAAGTTCATGCCTACTGCTTCAGTGACTCCATCCAGCCACCTCATTCTCTGCCGTCCCTTCTTCTTTTACCCTCAATCTTTCCCAGCATTAGACTCTTCTCCAGTAAGTCCTTCCTTCTCATTAGGTGGCCAAAGTATTTGAGTTTCATCTTCAGGATCTAATCTTCTAAAGAGCAGTCAGGGTTGACAATAATAATAATAATAATAATCAGCATTATAGCTCTATTCATTTCTCCTCTTAACATATATACTAATGAAAATATAATAATTCTATACAATATAATCACCATATTGTTTACATCTCTATCAACATCTATTTTTTATTTCACTGATCCCCATTTATTTCTCACTTCTGTTTTTATTCTCCAATCATCCATAAAATAGCTTCCATGCCATATAATATTCAGTTTGTTCTTTCTCCTTTCTAGCAAGTGTTAATCTGTTCATTTCTGCACATTCTAATATTTTCCTAATTACATTCTCATCAGTAGGGATCTCATCACTTTTCCAATTTTGTGCAAATACAATTCTAGCTGCAGTTAATACATGTATAATTAAATATGCATTTCCTTTACTATAGGTTTCAGGCAAAATCCCCAACAAAAAATATTTCTGGTTTTAAATCAATGTGCCATTTTATCATCTTTTCCAACCACATGTGTATTTTTGTCCAACATTTTTTGCTTCTACATATGTCCATCACATATGATAATATGATCCAAGAATCTGGTGGAATTTCCAACATTTAGCTGATTTATCTTTAAACATCTCAAAGATGCTTTTTCAAGGGACAACTGGACTTTTGGGTGAGAAGACATTTCGCTTCTCATCCAAGAAGCTTCTTCAGCTCTTCTTCCTCTGGAGACCTCTGGATAGTTCATTCATACAATGAACAGTTGAGGGAACTGGGCATGGCTAGTCTAGTGAAGAGAAGGACCAGGGGAGACATGATATTTGATATATTCCAATATTTGAGGAGCTGCCTCAGAGAGCGGGGGGGTCAAGCTATTTTCCAAAACACCTGAAGGCCAGACAAGGAATAATGGATGGAAACTGACCAAGGAGAGATTCAACCTAGACATAAGGAAGAACTTTCTGACAGTGAGAATAATCAACCAATGAAACAGAAATTGCCTTCAGAAGTTGTGGGAGCTTCATCACTTGAGACTTTCAAGAAGAGATTGGATTGCCATTTGTCAGAAATGGTACAGGGTCTCCTGCTTGGGTTTGGGATTAGACTAGATGACCTATAAGGTCCCTTCCAACTCTGTTAATACGATGCTGAGAACAAACTATCAGTGGAATGCTTTGCTTCTAGAATTTGTGGGAAATCCATCACTGGAGGATTTTAAGATGAGATTGGACTGCCATTTGTTCAGAATGGCAGGGGGGTCCCCTGCTTGAGCAGGGGGTTGGACTAGGAGACCTCTAAGTCCCTCTGTTATTCTATTCTATCCTTCAAATTATCCCTCAATCTTAGTTTTCTGGGATTGCACAGTGTGTATTCGCCACATTGAGTAGGCTTGGATGGTGAGTTAAAGTACAGTCTTGTGAAACTACCTCAATGGAATGAGTGGAATGGTTCTTGGAGATTTTGCAATGCAGTTGTAGGTCTGAAGACCTCTGATTTGTTTTGAGGTTAACTTTCAATGTTGATGATTACTTTGAGTTAAAATAGAGATTTTCAACAGGCCCAATCACTGATTTTCATTGAGAAAACACCTGCTTATGCCACAATTTACTCTTGCCATAATCTACTATTACCAAAAACTACCCAAACGTCACACAGCATCAACTACACCTTTTTGACTGAAAATCATTATCAATGTAGCACTCCATGTATAATTGCTCTTGAAAAGTGAAAGGACAGATAATAGGAGCCCCCATGGCACAGTGATTAGAATGCAGTATTGCAAGGTAACTGGTAGACTGGACTGGTAACTGGTAGACTGGACTACTGCAACATGCTCTACATGGAGCAGCCCTTGAAGAGCATTCGGAGACTTCAGCTTGTCCAGAATGCAGCCGCATGAGCGATCGTGGGTGCACCTCGGTTCACCCACGTAACACCTATCCTCCGCGAGCTGCACTGGCTGCCTATTGGTCTCCGGATACGCTTCAAGGCGCTAGTCGTCACTTATAAAGCCCTTCATGGTATTGGACCTGGGTACTTGAGAGACCGCCTACTGCCAATCACCTCCACTAGACCGATTAGATCCCACAGATTAGGCCTCCTCCGAATTCCATCCGCCGGCCAGTGTTGACTGGCGACTACCCGGAGGAGAGCCTTCTCTGTGGCTGCTCCGACCCTCTGGAACAAGCTCCCCGTGGAGATTTGAACCCTCACCACCCTCCAGGCCTTCCGCAAATCCCTTAAAACCTGGCTGTTCTGACAGGCCTGGGGCTAAAGAGCTGTTGCCCCCATCTCGAATGGTATGACTGTTGTGTGTTTTTAAATTATGCATTGTTATGTTTCGTTTTTATTTTTTGTCTGTACCCCCCTTCCCTGATTTGAATTGTGAGCCGCCCTGAGTCCCCTTCAGGGGGAAAAGGGCGGCATATAAATACAATAAAATCAAAAAAATCAATCAAATCAATCAACTCTGCCCACTGCCAGGAGTTCGATCCTGATTAATTCAAAGTCAGCCTTCCATCCTTCTGAGATTGGTAAAATGAGGACCCAGATTGTTGGGTGGAATAGGCTGACTCTTTAAACCACTTAGAGAGGGCTGTAAATCACTGTGAAGCAGTATATAAATCTAAGTACCATTGCAATTCTTAGTAATCCTAACTTTCTTTGGGCAACATGCTAAACTATAGATTTTGGGGGGTTTATTAATCATGGTTTATTAAATAAACCACAACTAGCAAGTTGATACAACATGAAAAACCTAGCCACATGGATTCACTAGCCACATGGACTGGGTAGTTGAGATACTTGGAGATATTTGAGACATACTTTCTCGCACACATAAAGCGCATAAAACGTAAAGCACACCGTATTGTGATTCATCATGCTGTGAGGAATCCAGCAATAGCCTATATGTCAACACACTTACATACACACACCAGCATTGCAGAAAAATTTTCAATTTCTAAAATGTCGAGACAAAAATGACTTTGCATAACATAAATGAGATTTAAAACAATTCCCGATGTTGGTAGGAGAGCAATATTAATCCATCTGAAGGAAAATGATTGCTTTTAGCAGTCAAGACCATTAGATGTCTGCTTGTTTGTTTCCCACAAATTTATCCCAGCATGGGGGGAAAAGATAATTATCTGCACTTGAGCAAAATCTCCGGAGTGTAAGCTAATTTCCTACAAACTACTTCAAGAGTGGGGGGAAAATGCCTAACGCTGGCAACTATAGAGCATTCTGGTTTTGACAGTTTGTAATTTTCTTCTTTCTTTTTTCAGAATAGGATATACCTTTAGCAGCCCGGACGAAGGACAAGGCGGGAGGCAGTCTGAGGTAAACCAACAGCTCTTTATTCCATAGAACAGCACAGATAACTATGTACATAGGCAGTTCCACACGTTCCCTGCTTGACAGCTATTTATACGAAGCTGTCAAGCAGGGAGGCCAATAGGAGTGCCCCTAGCAGCCCGCGCTTAGCCAAGCCACATCTTATCCAATCAGGACACGGCTTGGCTGTTGCTAGCCGCTAGGTTGTAAGTCAAGGACTTAACAATACCAGTGATGGCTAACCTTTTTGTTGTCGAGAGCACATGCACATGCAAAACAGAGCATGCGCGCAGGCCCACACCCATAATGAAATGCACGCTCGACCCCTTCCCCATGTGCCCTGCCCCTGTGGCATGTGCACAGCCCCTCGCACCCCCCCTGCACCTGCACATGTGACCCATTTTGGGCCTAGCAGGCCTCCCTGAAGCCTCTTGCAGCCAGAAATGGGACACGGCTGCCTTGAGTTATTTCTAAAAATAGTAAGGAGTGGGTGGGTGATACAACTAATAAAATATAAAGTATTAAAATAAAATAAGTACTTTTTCATTTGTATGATTAATGCCTATAGGTCAATGTTGGCGAACATGTGCCAGGGCATAGGTGAAGAGGGAGCACTGGAAACTGGAAGAGCAGCTCCCTGGTATGCATGCATACCATTGCAATAGTGCAATGCGCTCTACATGGGGCAGCCCTTGAAGAGTATTCGGAGACTTCAACTTGTCCAGAACGCAGCCGAGCGAGCGATTGTGGGTGCACCTCTTTACACCCACGTTACACCTATCCTCCGCGAGCTACACTGGTTACCGATCAGTCTCCAGATACGCTTCAAGGTGCTAGTCTAAGGTGACCAGACGTCCCGCTTTTGGCGGGACACCCCCGCTTTTTAATGCATTTTCCCGCGTCCCGCACGCTTTTTTAAAAAGCACGCTTTTTTTGGCGCTCGCAGCTCCCGCCCATCAGCTGCTAGCTTGCTGGGCTGGCTCATCGTTCTGTTCTATCTGCTACCTACAAATTTAAGCCAGCCCAGCCTGCCGCTCAGTGATTTAATTGGCCAGGAGTCCAGCCAATCAGTGAGCTGGCTGGGATGGAAAATTTTCCATCCCAACCAGCTCACTGATTGGCTGGACTCCTTACCCTGAGGACTCCTGCGTGAGTCTCCATTTTCCTTTCGTCTTTTGGGGTTGCAGCTGCGCTTGTTGGTGAGTAATCTAATCTAATTCTAATGAATCTAATCAGAGAATTTTCCGCTGGCCGCGGCAGGAGGAGAGGGTGGGGGCAGCAGCAGCCACCCGCAGAGAACTTCCTCTCACTTCCGGGGCTCCCGCCGCCCGGCAGAAGCCACTGAAGCGCGTGGAAGTTCTGTGCGGGCGGCTGCCGCTGCCCCCACGCTCTCGTTCGTGCAGAGAATTAGCCTCGGCTGCTGAAGGGATCGGGCCCCCACTTTAACTTTCTCCTCCTCCTCCTCCCCTTCCGCCCTCAGCAAGAGAAACGGCAGCCGGGCTTCCGCCACGCCCCCGCACCGCCGCTATTTCTTCTTCCCCGGCCTTCCCAGTTAGCTTGCTTGAAGCTCCGAGGAGGCGGGAGGAGGGTCGCAGGAGTGGAAGTGGGGGGAGGTCTCCCTCCTCTTCCCCTTCTGCCATGAGCAGCAGCAACGGCAGCTGAGCTGGGAAAGGGGCGTTTTAGCAGACTGTGGGAGCCCTGTCAAAGCGCACCTTTCCCGCGTCGGCGGCTGTAGGGACCGCCCCGCTGCTTTCTCTTCCTCCTCCTCCTCTTCCCCTTCTGCCATGAGCAGCAGCAACGGCAGCCGAGCCGGGAAATGGGCGCTTTGGCAGGGCTGTGGGAGCCCTGTCAAAGCGCACCTTTCCCGTGTCGGCGGCTGTAGGGACCGCCCCGCTGCTTTCTCTTCCTCCTCCTCCTCCTCCCCTTCTGCCATGAGCAGCAGCAACGGCAGCCGAGCCGGGAAATGGGCGCTTTGGCAGGGCTGTGGGAGCCCTGTCAAAGCGCACCTTTCCCGCGTCGGCGGCTGTAGGGACCGCCCCGCTGCTTTCTCTTCCTCCTCCTCCTCTTCCCCTTCTGCCATGAGCAGCAGCAACGGCAGCCGAGCCGGGAAATGGGCGCTTTGGCAGGGCTGTGGGAGCCCTGTCAAAGCGCACCTTTCCCGTGTCGGCGGCTGTAGGGACCGCCCCGCTGCTTTCTCTTCCTCCTCCTCCTCTTCCCCTTCTGCCATGAGCAGCAGCAACGGCAGCCGAGCCGGGAAATGGGCGCTTTGGCAGGGCTGTGGGAGCCCTGTCAAAGCGCACCTTTCCCGTGTCGGCGGCTGTAGGGACCGCCCCGCTGCTTTCTCTTCCTCCTCCTCCTCCTCCCCTTCTGCCATGAGCAGCAGCAATGGCAGCCGAGCCGGGAAATGGGCGCTTTGGCAGGGCTGTGGGAGCCCTGTCAAAGCGCACCTTTCCCGTGTCGGCGGCTGTAGGGACCGCCCCGCTGCTTTCTCTTCCTCCTCCTCCTCTTCCCCTTCTGCCATGAGCAGCAGCAACGGCAGCCGAGCCGGGAAATGGGCGCTTTGGCAGGGCTGTGGGAGCCCTGTCAAAGCGCACCTTTCCCGTGTCGGCGGCTGTAGGGACCGCCCCGCTGCTTTCTCTTCCTCCTCCTCCTCCTCCCCTTCTGCCATGAGCAGCAGCAACGGCAGCCGAGCCGGGAAATGGGCGCTTTGGCAGGGCTGTGGGAGCCCTGTCAAAGCGCACCTTTCCCGCGTCGGCGGCTGTAGGGACCGCCCCGCTGCTTTCTCTTCCTCCTCCTCCTCTTCCCCTTCTGCCATGAGCAGCAGCAACGGCAGCCGAGCCGGGAAATGGGCGCTTTGGCAGGGCTGTGGGAGCCCTGTCAAAGCGCACCTTTCCCGCGTCGGCGGCTGTAGGGACCGCCCCGCTGCTTTCTCTTCCTCCTCCTCCTCCTCCCCTTCTGCCATGAGCAGCAGCAACGGCAGCCGAGCCGGGAAATGGGCGCTTTGGCAGGGCTGTGGGAGCCCTGTCAAAGCGCACCTTTCCCGCGTCGGCGGCTGTAGGGACCGCCCCGCTGCTTTCTCTTCCTCCTCCTCCTCCTCCCCTTCTGCCATGAGCAGCAGCAACGGCAGCCGAGCCGGGAAATGGGCGCTTTTGAAGGGCTTCCGCCGCGCCCCCAAGGACCGCTGACCTCGCGCCTCCGTTTCTTCTTCTTTCCCAGCCTTCCCAGTTAGCTTGCTTGAAGCTCCGAGGAGGCGGGAGGAGGGTCGCAGGAGTGGAAGTGGGGGGAGGTCTTCCCAGCCGGGAAGAGCTGAGAGGCTGCCGGCCCCTTTTGCAGGAAAGTTAACTTTTCTTGGTGAAATCCTGCCCCCCCCCCCCCGCGTGGGTGAGTGGTAGGCTGTCCTCTTCCCGCAAGCAAGCCGCCCGGAGTTACCTGTGTGTGAGGTGGGCTGCCCTATGCATTTGCGTGTGTGCGCTGGAAAGAGAGTGAAAAAGAGAGGGAGAAATAATTATATTAATTAGATAGATCAGTCTTTCTCCACCTTGGAGACTTGAAAGTGTGTGGACTTCAACTCCCAGAAAGGGAGTTGGGAGAAAGGGAGAAAGGAGGAGAGAATGAAAGGATGATGGAAAGAAGAAAGAGGTAAGGAGAGGAGGATGGAAAAGAGAGAAAGAGGAGGAGAGAGGGTAGAAAGGGGAAGAGGAAGAGCAGGAGTAGGAGAAAGGTAAGGGAAGAAGGAAGGGAAAGGAGAGCAGGAAGGAAGAAAGTAGAGAAGGGAGGAAGGGAGAAAAGAAAGGGAAAATAAGGTGGTGTTATAACAGGAGGAAGGGATGGTAAACAAAGCAACCCAAACTGTATATTATAACCTATTAAATGAAATAATAAATGTATAAGAATGATAAATGTTAAAACACTTGTAACCAAATGACATGCTATATGTGATGATGGGTTTTTTTCTTTTTGTTTTGTTTTTATTGTTGTGGGTATGTGTCGTCTATGTAACAAAAAAAAAATAAAAAAAAGTTGATAGGCAAGAGGAAGGAGGAAGGAAGGAAAAAAGAAAAAGAGGGAGAGAGGAAAGAAGAAAAGATGGAACTAGAAAGCAAAGAAGGGAGGGAGGGAGGAAAGGGTAAGACAGGGAAAGAGTAGAAAGACAGAGAAGGTGAAGGTAGATAGGCAGAAGGAAGGAAGAAGGAAGAAATAGGAAAGGAGGGAAGAAGGAAGGAACAGAAGCGAAGAAATGGAAAGAGCAGAAAGACAGAGAAGGTAGATAGGCAAAAGAAATGAAGCTGAAAGAATGGAAGGAGGAAGGAAGAGAAAAAAAGAGGAAGGGAGTGAGTGAGGAAAGAAGAGAGGATGGAAGGAGAAAGGAAGGAAGAGAGGGAAAGAGCAGAAGACAGATAAGGTGAAGGTAGATCAGCAAGAGGAATGAAGGAAGAAGTGAGGAGTCTCGAGGAGGGGGAAAACATTTAGTGACCAAAGTTACAATGGCATTGAAAAAAGTGACTGATGACCATTTTTCACACTTAGCGACCATTTTCACACTTAGCGACCGTTGTGGCATCCTCATGGTTACGCGATCAAAATGTTGATGTTTGGCAACAGATTCGTATTTCTGATGATAGTTTGAAATGGTGACAGTATAAATTATTGCTGGTGTAATACTTAACAATGGTTTTTAAGGATTTCTTTTATTTATAGAATACCTTTTTTATTATTTTGGGGGGATTTTTACTTTTAAATTGTTTATAAAATGTATTTACTACAAGAAATGTTCCTTTTTGCAAATGTGATCTTTGCAAATCTTTGTGATGCAATATGTTCAGACCAGGTTTATGTGTCTCAAAGTGGCTGCTATTCTATGGGCAGGCCAGGTTGGTGCAAGGCAGCTTTGCCAGATTTGGTGTGTTTCACCCTCATTGAATTTTATATCGTATAAAGAATGGAAGGAGGAAGGAAGAGAAAAAAGGAGGAAGGGAGTGAGTGAGGAAAGAAGAGGATGGAAGGAGGGAGGAAGGAAGGAAGAGAGGGAAAGAGCAGAAGACAGATAAGGTGAAGGTAGATCAGCAAGAGGAATGAAGGAAGAAGTGAGGAGTCTCGAGGAGGGGAAAACATTTAGTGACCAAAGTTACAATGGCATTGAAAAAAGTGACTGATGACCATTTTTCACACTTAGCGACCGTTGCGACCATTTTTCACACTTAGCGACCGTTGCGACCATTTTTCACACTTAGCGACCGTTGCAGCATCCTCATGGTCACGTGATCAAAATTTTGTTTGGCAACAGATTCGTATTTATGCTGGTTTCAGTGTCCTGGGGTGACCTTTTGACAAAAAAAAATTTTTTTTAATCAAGCCCCCCCCCCCCCCCCCCCCCCCCCCCCCCCGGTAAAGGGTGTCCCTCTTTTCCAATCTGAAAATCTGGTCACCTTATGCTAGTCGTAACTTATAAAGCCCTTCATGGTATTGGATCTGGGTACTTGAGAGACCGCCTGCTGCCAATTACCTCCCACAGATCCATTAGATCTCACAGGGTTGGCCTCCTCCAGGTGCCATCTACCAGCCAATGCCATCTGGCTATTACCCAGGGGAGGGCCTTCTCTGTGGCAGCTCCGGCCCTCTGGAATGAACTCCCCGCAGGGATTCAGACCCTCACCTCTCTCCAGGCCTTCCGAAAAGCCGTCAAAACCTGGCTTTGCCGGCAGGCCTGGGGGTGATGAGTTCCCTCCCCTCTCGACATGTATGGTTGTGCGACTGTGGTCTACTTTTATTATTTGTATTTTGTCTTTTTATGTTCCCCTTCTTTTCCCCCTCGAATTGTTCGCCGCCCTGAGTCCTCCCGGAGAAGGGCGGCATACAAATAATAAAATACAATATACAATACAATACAATACAATGCATGGGAGTGACGGAAACCAGAAGAGCAGTTCCCCAGTCTTCCAGTTTCTATTGCACATGCGCACGCAAAGACCAGGTGGCCGGCACTCCTCCATGTGTGAAGACCAGCTGGCTGGTGTGTCTGTGCGCGCTGGAACCGTACACATGGACGCCGGGCAATGGGCGACGGCTGGTGTGCCCAGAGAGGTGGCTCTGTGCGCCACTTCACGGCTATAGGTCATTTGCATGTTCTCTAAAAAGTTTACCCCTTTTTCTTATTTTATCCTATTTTATTTTGATGCTTCCTTGCAGATGTTGTCTGTATGACTACAGGCATCTACCAAAGAGGAGGAGATTGCATCTCAATGTTGCTTCCACGATGCTACTTTTTTCCACCTCTGCTGCAGTGGTGGGATTCAAATAATTTAACAACCGGTTCTCTGCCCTAATGACCCTCTGGGTAGGTGGGGCTCGGTGGTCATGTGACTGGGTGGGCGTGGGCAACTCAAGGTCACTCAGGTCGATGGACGTTTAGTCTTAGCTGTTACAATGTAATAAGGGTTAACCGGAGAGGCAGTTTCTGTAAGCAGGGCAATCAAGATTAGGCTAGAAACAATACCAGAATGTTTTCTTTCTGCCTTTCTTTTAGGATTAGCCCTGTAAAGTGAAAAAAAACAAAATGAGATTTCTTCCAACAACCGGTTCTCCGAACTGCTTAGAAAGTTAACGACCTGTTCTCTCGAATAGGTGCGGACTGGCTGAATCGCACCACTGCTCTGCTGTCATAGTTGGCCCGTAGCTCAAGGATATCTGTCTTCAAATCCAATATCAACACGTCCAGAACTGAACTGATTTGTGGTTCAATCTCGCCCTCTTTGAATTTCAGTTCTTCATTTCAAACCAGAGCTGATGTCCAACCCCCCAAAAGCTGGGCTGAATGTTAAGCTGGAGCTGAACTCATTTGTACTTGCAGAAAACCTACTGAAATCCATGGTCTCTGAAACTGAGTGTAAGCTGACTTTGGATGTTTTATTCTGAGTGCCATTCAGTGAGTGAAACTTTCACCCACTTGACAGGTGTGACAGGAGCCAAGGTGGCGCAGTGGTTAAATGCAGTACTGCAGGCTACTGCTAGATCAGCAGTTCAGCGGTTCAAATCTCACCGGCTCAGGGTTGACTCAGCCTTCCATCCTTCCGAGGTGGGTAAAATGAGGACCCAGATTGTTGGGGGCAACATGCTGACTCTCTGTAAACCGCTTAGAGAGGGCTGAAAGCCCTATGAAGCGGTATATAAGTCTACTGCTATTGCTATTGACGCCCTCCTGTGAAAAAAAGCATATACCCAGTGGAACAGGTTGCAAGATCGACCCATCCTGTTCCAAAAGTAGATTACTAGATGAATTTAGGATGGGCCTTGGGGAAGATGGAAGGACTAGATCAAGGAGATTCTCAACAGATCCTCAGGAGGAGGAGATCCTCTGATTCACTCTGGCAAATGTACAAGACGGGCAGGAATTTATATGCTGTATAGGAAGGGCTGTAAAATCAAATTTACCGATGGCACTTAGCAATAGCACTTAGACTTAGATACCACTTTATAGTGCTTAGAGAGGGCTGTAATGCGCTATCATCATCTTCTTTTAAAGACCCCATAATTCCTTGCAGGGTGGAGTCTTGGGCAACTGAATGGAGCTGAATGTTTACTGGCCGGATGCCCTTCCTGTCGTCAATGTGGAGTTTTTTCAGCAGATATATTCTCATTGTGCCCAGAGAAAGAAATATCTGCCTCTACCTAGGATTGAACTCACAGCCTCCTGATCGTGAGGCAAGAACTATACCTCTAGACCACCACACCACTCGCTGTAAAGCACTATGAAGCAGTATATAAGTCTAAGTGCTATTAGCACCCACAATGTGGGTCTTCATTTTACCAGTCTCGGAAGGATGGAGGGTTAAGTCAACCTTGAGTCAGTCAGGATCAAAACTCCTGACTGTTAGCAGTGAGTTAGCCTGCAATAATGCAATTCTAACCATTGTGCCATCATAAAGGCTCGTAATACCCATATTAGATATCTATATCACACTGACCATGTGAGCATTTTCAGTGAGGAAGGAAGAAACTTTGTGCAGAATCCAAAATATGAAAGGCAGGTAAGGACCACTGAATTTTGGCTGGTGGTTTTTTTAAAAAAATTAAAATCAGATACCACTGAACCCTGCCGTGCAATCTGAGAAATAAATGAGGTGGATTTTATAAGATTGATACATCCCTAAACTGGAAAAGGCACCATCCCTGCTTGGTCTGCTCTAAAAGACCATAGTCTGCAGATTCTACATTTGTGCATACATCCGAAACATCTGTAGGAAGTTAAAACCCATCCCTCTCCCAGAAAAATGAAATATCCTAGGAAATATTGAAAAGGCAGAATATTTCCCTGGATGTGAAAAGGAAGAAAGATGTTTTAAAGACAGAATAGTTCCCTGTAGCTTCCTGTCCCCACCCCCTTTGTCAATGGGCCATTAAGAAACCCAAGCCAGTCCCTTTACATAATAAAGAGTTCTCCCTTTCAGCTCCAGGGAATGGGATTAAGGCATGATAATATTGGCCCTTTACCCAACTCACCACATGGCATCTGAGAACTCAACCAAACCTGGATTCAAAACACAGCCTAGAGAGTTGCCCCTGCATGGCCCCATGGGAATCTGACAATCAGAATACAAGATCAAGATCAAAGGCCAGAGAGGGCATAAAACCAGCGACTTTCAGCATCTCAGCCTCCATTCTCTTCTTCTCCACCAACATTGAAGCATGTGATCACCTTTTCTGTTCAGGGCTCAAGCCATGTGGTCCTGTCCACCATTAAAACCATCTTTCCAAGCAGCCTCCATGTCTCCAGTGTCTTTTCCCCCACTTGGAGCCGAACCCAGAAGGACATTTCTTTCAACACAGAGAGAGAGAGAAAAGAAAAGGTTATGAGATGAATGGAAAAGTAGTACACATTTTATCTCTTGCATCTGATCTAGTGAAGAGCTAAATGGGGGGAGGGGAATCATGGATTTAGCACAGTTTTTCTGTGAACAAAACAAGCCTTTTGGCTGACTCACACTAATTTGGCATTCTGATTTTCCACTCATGTTTTCCAGAAATTGGTACAGAGAGGTAGATCTGCTGTCCCAAGTCTTAGATGCAAATACCATTATCCCCAGTCAATACAGGGCCTGGATTTTTGTCTTGAACGTCACTGTTGATCTAGTGTGAAAAAGATAAATGCTCTCTCCTCCCCCTCCTCCTTCTTCTGGCATATCCTTCATCAGATGTTGGCGATCATGTTGGCGATCCTATTTTTGTCAACAGCCACATGAAAAATGCTGCTGAGTTTTGTCCAAACCAATCCCTTAGGTTTGAAGCCATGATGTTGTTCTTCTGCCTGGATCTCATTTGCATTCTTTCATTCTCTGGAGGATTAAGTATGCTATATTAAGCTTCCTGCCTGACTAGAGGATTGGACTAGAAGACCTCTAAGCGAATTACAACCTTAATTATTCTATGCTCAGTGTTCTAGTGCCCTTACACAAACCTATGCGTTGACTGTATTTGGAATAATGTGGAAAAATTCCTTAACCTTTGAGATCTTTAGGAAAAATTCTATGTATAGGGGACTACGTGGATGATAAAATTAAAATTATGCACAGTGTGGAGAAAATGGATCAAGAGTAGTCTTTTCCCTTAAATTATAATGTTATTATAATTATAATATTAAACCCTATAGCCAGAGGTGATATTCAGCAGGTTCTGACCAGTTCTGGAGAACCGGTAGCGGAAATTTTGAGTAGTTCGGAGAAGCGGTAAATACCACCTCTGACTGGCTCCACCCCCATCTATTCTCTGCATCTCAAGTTCCAGTTGAGCGGGAGGGAATGGGGATTTTGCAGTAACCTTCCCCTGCCATGCCCACAAAGCCACGCCCACAAAGCCACACCACACCCAAAAAGCCATGCCCACGGAACTAGTAGTAAAAATGTTGAATCCCGCCACTGCCTACAGCTCTCACTCTGCTCTAGCTTTTGCTCTTGCTCTGATTTGGCTTTGAAACCATATCATCAAATCTTAATTTCTGAATGGAAGGATTCAAAAGAAAGAAAGAAAGACAGAAAAACAAACAGACAGACAGACAGAAAGAAAGAAAGAAAGAAAGACAGAAAAACAAACAGAAAGAAAGAAAGAAAGAAAGAAAGAAAGAAAGACAAAACAAAGGTAAAGATACAACAGAAAAAAGAATAACAGAGTTGGAAAGGACCTTGTGGGACCTTGTGGACTTCAACTCCCAGAGTTCCTCAGACAGCTTTGCTGAGCCAGCAAAGCTGGCAGAGGAACTCTGTGAGTTAATACAATAATACAATAGCAGAGTTGGAAGGGACCTTGGAGGTCTTCTAGTCCAACCCTCTGCCAAGGCAGGAAACCCTATACCGTTTCAGACAAATGGTTATCCAACATCTTCTTAACGACTTCCAGTGTTGGGGCATTCACAACTTCTGGAGGCAACTTCTGTTCCACTGATTAATTGTTCTAACTGTCAGGAAATTTCTGCTCAGTTCTAAGTTGCTTCTCTCCTTGATTAGTTTCCACCCATTGCTTCTTATTCTACCCTCAGGTGCCTTGGAGAATAGTTTGACTCCCTCTTCTTTGTGGCAACCCCTGAGATATTGGAAGACTGTTACCGTATCAGTTGAACTCCACAAGTCTTAAAGTTGCCAAGGTTGGAGGCCCCTGCCCCAGAGTCAAGCATGAAAGGAAGGAAAGAGTGAGTCAGTTTGTTGTTTTCCAACTTGCTAAGAAAGATTTAATTCAGAACGTTCAGCATTACATTTATTTCCGATGAATATAATTTTTTAGGTTAAGGTACACTTATCATGAATCCACCCACACTTACTCAATTTCACTGGCCTCTGTGAAACAGGTTTTCTCTTTTCGTGCCTCCATCAAGTCACTGAAAATTTATTCTATGTTTCAAAAAAAAAGAAAAAAGAAAAAAAGAGGAGGAAAAAATCAGATTTAATTCAGTAGCAACCGTTGCTCCAAGGGCTATTAGCCAGAAATTGTGCAGTGACTCATATACCACAGGCTGTGAGATACTGACAACCCAATTTCTACTATGAATTTAAATGAAAATTACAATACAATACAATAGCAGATTGGAAGGGACCTTGGAGGTCTTCCAGTCCAACCCCCTGCCTAGGCAGGAAACCCTATACCGTTTCAGACAAATGGCTATCCAACATCTTCTTAAAGGCTTCCAGTGTTGGGGCATTCACAACTTCTGGAGGCAAGCTGTTCCACTGATTAATTGTTCTAACTGTCAGGAAATTTCTCAGTTCTAAGTTGCTTCTCTCCTTGATTAGTTTCCACCCATTGCTTCCTGTCCTACCCTCAGGTGCCTTGGAGAATAGTTTGACTCCCTCTTCTTTGTGGAAACCCCTGAGATATTGGAACACTGCTATCATGTCTCCCCTAGTCCTTCTTTTCATTAAACTAAACATACCCAGTTCCTGCAACCGTTCTTCATATATTTTAGTCTCCAGTCCCCTAATCCTCTTTGTTGCTCTTCGCTGCATTCTTTCTAGAGCCTCAAAATCTTTTTTACATCACGGTGACCAAAACTGCAGTATTCCAGGTGTGGCCTTACCAAGGCATTATAAAGTGGTATTAACACTTCACGTGATCTTGATTCTATCCCTCTGTTTATGAAGCCTAGAACTGTGTTGGCTTTTTTGGCAGCTGCTGCACATGGCTGGCTCATATTTAAATGGTTGTCCATTAGATTATGAGCTGGGGGGGTTTAGAGAAGCTGGACTTATTAATTGTAACTAAACAATGTGTGACTCATTGGATCATTGTTTCAGATTTGTTTCTTTACTAGATTTCTCAATGCCTCCAATGGCAGAACTTCTAAATATATTTCTTTCCTTGAAAATGTTCTTTAAAATGCAAGGAGATTTTTCTGAGCAGTCTCTGGCTTGAAAGTAGCCACAGGAATTGACCACAGGAAATGTTTTATGACAAATGTTTTTGGATAATGCTTATGTCATAACATGTTTCATAAAATTTGCCAAATATCAATTCCATGGGTTCCTGATTTTGCATGCATTCTTTAAGTTGGTCCATCTGAGCTACTTTGGTTCAAAAATTGTTGCCTTATGATGCACTATTTTGCCCAGACAAAGGTTACACATGGACCAATAGAAGATTTTCAGTAGTAAATAGATGAAGGTAAAGATGAGAGGGATGTGGTGGCTCAGTGGCTAAGACGCTGAGCTTGTCGATCAGAAAGGTTGGCAGTTTGGCAGTTCGAATCCCTAGCACTGCGTAACAGAGTGAGCTCCCATTATTTCTCCCAGCTTCTGCCTACCTAGCAGTTCGAAAGCATGTAAAAATGCAAGTAGAAAAATAGGGACCACCTTTGGTGGGAAGGTAACAGCATTCTGTGGCCTTCAGCGTTTAGTCATGCCGGCTACATGACCACAGAGACGTCTTTGGACAGTACTGGCTCTTTGGCTTTGAAACGGAGAGGAGCACCGCCCCCTAGAGTCATGAACGACTACTTTAAATAGATGGAACATGTTTCCAGGAACTTTTATGCTAGAACCTAAATGTGTACACAAATACCGTATTTTTTGGAGCATAAGACACATCAGAGTATAAGGTTTTGAAGAGGCAAATTAAAAAACATTTTTTTGCACTCTGCAAACCTCCCCAAAATGGCCCGTTTTTTGCAAAAACGAGCCCATTTGTTTCTCAAAAAAAGGCATGGATAACCTTTAGGGGGCTTGCAGAGTGCTCGGGGGGGGGGCAAAAACGAGCAAAAAACAGGCCATTTTTCGCGAAAATGGGCCCATTTTTTGTAAAAAAAGAAAATGGCATGGATAGCTTTAGGAAGCTTATAGAGTGCTCCTGGGGGCTGGGGGGGGTGTAAAATTGAGCAAAAAATGGGCCGTTTGTTGGTCATTTCTGCCCTTCCCAGCCCCCAGGAGCTCTCTAAAAGCTTCCTAAAAGCTATCCATGCCCTGCACAGTCATTTTGGTGAAAGGGGCGGAGTCTCAGGAGACAAAAAATGCTGTATTCAGTGTATAAGACACCCCCAGATTTTCAGCCTCTCTTTTTGGGGAAAAGGGTGCATCTTATACTCCGAAAAATACGGTACTTAAATGTAACATCTCTCTCCAAGCCACCAAAATCCCTAGAATCAACACATTAAATTGATTAATAATCTCATATTATCTTCACATTTACTCACCACACCTTCTGTGTATATCAGTGGTTCCCAAAGTGGGCGGTACCGCCCCCTGGGGGGTGGTGTGATGACTTAGAGGGGCGCTAAGAGGCAAGGGGGGCAGCAGGGGGCGCTAAGAGGCAAGGAAGGTGACAGAGGAGTGCTGGGGGTGGCCCCCTCACAGGGCGCAAGACTCTACTTGGAATGACAGGGCCATAGAAGGGGATAGTATTAGTATTAGTATTTAGTATTTGGTTTATTTGTATGCCACCCTTCTCCAGGGGGACTCAGGGCGGCGAACAACTCAAAGGGGAAAGGGAACATAAACAACAGTACACATAATTAAAATACACGAAAATCACACAGCCATACCAGTCGAGAGGGGAGGGGAACTCATCAACCCCAGGCCTGCCGGCACAGCCAGGTTTTGACGGCTTTCCAGAAGGCCTGGAAAGAGGTGAGGGTCCGGATCTCCGCGGGGAATTCATTCCAAAGGGCCGGAGCTGCTACAGAGAAGGCCCTCCCCCGGGTAGTAGCCAGATGGCATTGGCTGGTGGACGGAACCCGGAGGAGGCCGACCCTGTGAGATCTAATGGGTCTTTGGGAGGTAATTGGCAGCAGGCGGTCTCTCAAGTACCCAGGTCCAATACCATGAAGGGCTTTATAAGTTACGACTAGCACTTTGAAGCGTATCCGGAGACCGGATCCGGATAGCCAACCTCCAGCGAGAGCCTCATACCAGTGATAGGGAAGAAAACGGAGAAACGCACAGCTATGGATGCATTTAAAAGCAAAGCAGAGAAGCTACCTCGTTTCTTTCCCAAGGCTCCTTCTTCCTGCTTGGGAGCTCCTCTCGAAATCCTTACCCACAAAGCAGGGGCTTTGCCTGCCTATTCTGTTTTGTGCCCCTCCTCCCTGATTTATTTATTTTTTAAAAACACGAATTGAAAAAAGTGATCCAGGGTTGCCGTAGGAGCCGAGATTCCTTCGGCAAGTTGAGGCACAATAGCCTGAGCATATCGGCCTCCTGTCTGCTTTGCAGCCCGGAAGTGGAAGAGCAGAGAGGCGGGTTCCTAAACCCAGGAAGGAGAGAGAGAGAGAGAGAGAGAGAGAGAGAGAGAGAGAGAGAGAGAGAGAGAGGGAGAGAGGGAGAGGGAGAGAGGGAGAGGGAGAGAGAGGGAGGGAGAGAGAGAGGGAGGGAGAGAGAGAGAGAGAGAGAGAGAGAGAGAGGAGGGCTGCTGAGTCTCTTTGCAAGAGGAGGCAGAGGACAGGCTGCCTCTCTTTCTCTGTTGGCCTGCGATGGAGCAGCAGCACTTGCCAGCCTGCAGCGCGGAAGGAGGGCACCGCCTGTCCTTTCCGAGCCTCTGTTTCTCTCCCACCCACCCGCCTCGGCCCACCGCATGTCAAGCCTGCAGCACCCCCGGCTGCTTCGGCCCAGACCCCGCCGGTTTCATTAAGCGCGGAGCAGGCCAAAGGTGAGGCGGAGCAGGTTTTGAGGGAAAGCAAGTATGCAAGGGGGCTGCAGGGAGAGGCCTTCCTCCATGGTGACAGAGCTTTATTCTCTTTTAAAACCACATCTTCCCTCCCTCCGCCCTGCCTCCCCCAAAACCTCTGGCCCAGATTTTTCTGCCACTGCCCTTCCTGCCGCCGGTGCTCGGGCTGCTCCCTGGCGCCAGTCCATGGCAAGAGAGAAGAGTGCCCTGCCAATCATAAATACAGCAGGGAAGCTGAGGAGGCGGGTGGGAAATACATGGGGGGGGGAGGGGAAGGAATCCGCCGTACCCGCAAGGGAGATTTGCGTGACAGTAAATGGAATGGTTTCATTGGAAGTCGGGAAAAAAATGGGCCATTTCAATATTTAAGGTTTAAATCTGGAAATCAGGGGTTCTAGTTTTGGGTACCACAAGTTCCCCCTGTGGCTTGTGCAGACAAAGAGAGGATCAGAGTCTTGAGCTCTTCGTCTGCCTGTAACCAGGTTTTTAAAAATGGGGAACCTCCGGGTCCCACATCCTGGAGTTCTGCCTACAGTTTGGGAAATAGCTGATTGCCACTTCCTTTGAAAAGACTTTTTTTTTCTGGTATCCCTTCATCAAGCCCATCCATCACATTAAGAATTTACTGAACAGTGAAGTAGTTACTAAATTTTACTGCGTTTACTAAGTTACTTGTTATGCAGATTCTTGATAAATGACTATCAGACTTTGAAAACCTGGTATCACTGGATCATGTTCAACAATTTTGTGGAATAAACATTAACTAAAAAGAGTTTTAAATTGGATTTTGAATAAATGTGCAACTAATTGTTAGTTTTGAATTTTACTGTTACTATCTTCCTTCCATCGTGCAAACCATCCAGTCACATGACCCCCTCAGCCACGCCCACAAAGCCACACCCACAGAACCAGTAGTTAAAAAAAATTGAATTCCACCACTGGGTGGGGGGTGGGGGGCACTGAGGATCAGTTTGTAGCACCAAGAAGGCAGTGGACTGAATAAGTTTGGGAACCACTGGTGTATATTCTTGGCCAAGGCAATAATTGTATGCCATGCTTTCTGTGATCTGCTGTCATTCAGTTGGCTTTGAGACAATGAGATGAAGAATGAAACCAAATCAGACTGAAGGTAATATTTCCCAGCTTCATCCTAGTAGCCTATAGCAGGGGGTCTGTGTTTACAGATTTACAGATTAAATAGGGTAGGGACCTTGTAGGTCATCTAGTCCAATCCTCCACCCAAACAGGAGACCCTACACCATTTCTGACAAATGGCAGTCCAATCTCTTCTTGAAAGCATCCAGTGATGAAGTTCCAAGAACTTCCAAAGGCAACTTCTGTTCCATTGGTTGATTGTTCTCACTGTCAGAAAGTTCCTCCTTATTTCCAGGTTGAATCCCTCCTTGTTTGGTTTCCATCCATTATTCCTTGTCTGGTCTTCAGGTGCTTTGGAGAATAGCTTGGCCCCCTCCTCTATGTGGCAGCCCCTCAAATATTGGAAGACTGCTATCATGTCTCCCCTGGTCCTTCTCTTCACTAGACTAGCCATGCCCAGTTCCTGTAACTGCTCCTCATATGTTTTAGTTGTCAGTCCTGGAACCATCTTTTCTTTTGGATCTTTGGCCTGCCACACTTTCTATTATTCTCCTACTATGCATTTTCTGTTGCAGGAAAATGGGAGGGGGGATTGTAGGAGTGAGATGCGATGTAGCCATAATAACATTCTTTCTAGAAAGCCAAGGTCATCCTTTGTCTCTGCACCTCTGCACCTGACCGGAACTGGATGGATGAAACTGCCAGCATGGCAGTGGAAGATTGGACTATGTTATGGACTGGTAGGTGTGGGGGCAAGATCTTGAACTTTCAACTAGGTGGCAAAAACCGAAAAGCTTTCAGATTCAGGTTTTCCAAGATGTGCCAACATGGCTCTCTTAATAAATTGGAATTTTGAGCAATACTTTGCCTTGGACTCTGGTTTAATTTTGGATGCTATTTGGAACCCTGACATTAGCCTCCAGTCCCCTAATCATCCTGGTTGCTTTTCTCTGCACTTTTTTTAGAGTCTCAAGATCTTCTTTTGTAGTGTGGTGACCAAAACTGGATGCAGTACTCTAGGTGTGGCCTTACTGGGGCTTTATAGAGTGATATTAGTACCTCATTTGATCTTGATTGTCCCCAGGCCATGGACTGGTACCAGTTCATGGCCTGTTAGAAACCAGGCCTCATAGGTGGAGGTGAGTGGTGGATAAGCAAAATTGTGCATGAAAGAGATCTAAGTTGCATGCTTCTCCTCTCCCTCCTCCAGTCCGTGTTAAAATTGTCTTCCACAAAACTGGTCTTTCATGCCAGAAAGGCTCGGGACCACTGGCTTATAGGATAAAAAAAGAAACATGGAAAGAAAGAAGATGAGCACCAACAATAGTGGGAGATGTGCTTGTGAAAACCACAAGATCGGTTATAAGTGAAATAAACTTGTTATGATTCCTTCATCCCTCTCCATTCTGTACATCAGTGAATACAACAATATAAACGCCGAGAATGAAGAATATAAACATTTAAAAGTAATAAATGGGATGATACATTAACAAAAATGATTCGGTCATATATAGCCTCTTTCAACATTTGTGGGAAGAATGTATAGTATCTCTTTTTTTCCTAACGTAACTCATGTTGGACTATTGATGGACTTACTCTGCCCTCTGGTGGTTCATCCTGTCCTGCTCTATTTGAAAGAGATTGCAGTCTATGCTTGGTGATGATCTGACTATAGTATAGTTTGTTATTTGCATGCAATTGTTTTGTTTCTCCATGAGGACCACTTTGGACTTCTTGTTTGAGAAAGATAAAAATTAAGTTCTGGGTTCAAGATTTGATAGATTTGTTATGATTATAGAAATAGCATGCATTTAATTATGTCTCTGTGTTATATTTCTATAATCGTATATTTTATTTATTTGTATCCTGCCTTTATTATTTTTTACAAATAACTCAAGGTGGTGTGGAAAGCCCTCCCCTCCCCCAGAAGAATGAAATGTTTGGGAAATATTTAAAAAAGGCAGACTATTATATTTTCCCTAAAGAAGAAATGAAAAAAATTCTTAAAGGAGGCAGAAACCAGCCCCAGTTTCCCTGCCCCAAGCAGAGACTGAGGAGGCCAGCTTTTAGAAATGCAGATTTGGTAATCCATTCAGAAAGACTTGGTCAAGACAGAAACTCAGATAAGGAGGAAAGAAAAGATAGACAAAATTAGCTCAGACAAACACCTAGGATTTGCATTTCTTCTTTTGCCTATAGAGCATAAGATCCCCAAACGAACCCCATAGGAATCCAGAAGGTATAAAAAGCCACCCGTCTAAACTCTATTTTGTCAGCTGTCCCAGAATCACATGTGGTTGGTGGTTCATCAGTAAAGAGAACATTTCTTTCCAATCAATCTCCATCCTCCATTTTGTTTCCAGTACCTTTCTCCTGGCTTGGAACTGAACCAGATGGGTTTTCCTTCCAACAGTAGCAAACATATCCAATACATCTTCCTCTGCCTATTTTCCCCACAACAACTCTGTGAGGTGAGTTGGATTGAGAGAGAAGAACTGGCCCCAAATCATCTAGTTGGTTTTTATGCACAGAGTAGAACTAGAATTCCCAGTATCCTGTTCTTTTAGCCTGGTTGTTAGATTTATGCTGGGGGTTAAATGCTACCAGTTCGGACCGGTTAGCCCAAACCGGTAGTAAAAAAAATGCTACAGATTCAGGCGAAGCGGTAGCTCCGGTGATCAGCTGTGTGACGATTAGCTAAGCAGCATGATTAGAAATCGCGCGGCACAGCTGATTGTCACACAGCTGATCACTGGAGCTACCGGTTTGCCCAAACCTGTAGCATTTTTTTAAGTTCTGACGATCAGCTGTGCAACAATCAGTTGTGCCGCATGATTTATATTTGCCAGAAAGCAGAAAATCCTGCTTTCTGGTGAACCTAAATTGTGGGGCACAGCTGTTCCCCCCCTTATGGTTCTACTTACCTTTGCAGACTCAGAAATGGCTTCTTAATTCTCCTTTTCCAGCGCTGTGTGGTAGCGCCTGTGGGGCACATGCACGTGAAGTGAGTATGCACTTGTGAAGTGAACCGATACCAGACTTCAGAGCATTTCAACCCTTGTTTACGCTTACATTTAAAATGTTATTTTGTCATATAGTTCTAAGGTGTCAGCCCTCAGGCTGCCATCCAGGGGGACCCTATCTATCGCCATGCTTACATGCCACTAACGCTGCCACGTTGAGGTTGCCTCTCTGATGTCGATTGAGCCTGTAGCTGCATGTGGCTCTTCTACTCGGGTGCAACTGCCTACTCTGATGTAACTCTTTTGCTCGGATGTGGCTAACCAGGAAAGAGGCTATGGTGACACTGAGTGGGGGTGTGGCTGAGGGTGTGGGTCATGGTGATTGGTGCTGGTGGGTGGGTGTCATCTGGGTGGAGTTGTGGGTGAAGCTGGTCGGGGTAATGATCTATGTGTGTGTGTGTGTGTTGTATTTGTGCTGATAAATAAAGGGAGACTAGTATAGATCTATTTCAAGCTATTTAGCTCTCATCAGCTAGCCATACCCTTACTGGGATTCGAACCTGGGCTGTATTACATATTAGGCAGATGTGTTAACCACTAAGCCACAAGGTTCTCCTCCTTTATCAGCTGAGCCAGGGAAATAGGTATGTATTTAGTGTCATAACCCCTGGTATGCCCAAATATGGGAGGAAGCCTACTGTTTCCATTCTCTGTCTATCGGCTCGTCACAAGAGACCATCCAGACAGAAACCCAATATGTATTGGTGTTAATTTGGTTAGAACTGACTTGGATTTGATTACCTTTGTATCATAGTCATTTAGTGCTGGTTATCACGTAGTTACTTAGATAGAGATAAAAGTTTTTCACCAAACAAATTGAATCTCTGTTTGTATGCAACGTGAACGCCAGAATGTGACATAAGGTTTTTTTTTAGGGTGTATTGTCTATGTGATATTTTTCTTTCTAAATTGAAACAAGTAAGAGATTATTATATATTTGCACCAGTATGGAAGTCAGAAATATTTTTTTCTCTTTCACCCCTTTTTAACTCTCTCTTCCCCCTCCCGACCTGAGTTTGTGTAAGTTTGTGTCCTGGTGTGTGCTATATCAAATGTTTCGGAGAAAAGAGAAATTTTCTGACAATGAGAACGATCAGTCATGGCAATAACTTGCATTCAGAAGTTGTAGGCGAGTTGAGGTTTTCAAAAAGAGACGACACTTGTCTAGAATGAATAGGGTCTCCTGCTTGAGCAGAGGGCTAGATAGACTAGAAGACCTCCAAGGTCCCACCCAACCATGTTATTCTATGATCTTTCCTTGAACACAAACTCCATTGCTCTTTCCCCTTTCAAATCTCTGGCTTGGATTGCCAATTAAAGAGGATGGGTTGGGCAGCTTTGCCATAAGAACAAAATTCATTAGCCGGAGAAAATTGTGCTAGCTAAAAGAAAGGAAATTCATCAATTCAGTGGTAAGGCAAAGAGGGCATCAATTATTGTAATCAAAAAGTTATTAAGGCATTAAAAAAAGACAGAAAAATAGAGAAGATCATTGCACAGCAGGGGTGAAAGTAAAGGAAAATCAGAGCTCCATTAATTGGAAGTGCAATTGGGGAAGGAAGTGGCTATAGAAAAGATAGGAAAGTGCTCCTCAACTTACAACCATGCATTTAGTGACTGTTCAAAGTTACAACAGCATGGAAAATATTACTTACAACCACTCCTCGTTCTTACAACCAGAGGTGGGTTTCAGCTGGTCCGGTTTGGTACGCTAGTACCAGTTGAAAGAATTTTGCATTTGTTCCCATACCAGGGCCTCCGGAGGCCCCTCCGGAGACCAGAACAGTCCCTCCCCTGGTTCCCCACCACCACTCACTCCCCCCTGCCTGGTCACTGCTCGTTCACTCGCCCCGCCCATCTGCACCATGCTTTCCCCACCCACCCACTTCCTTTGCTGCCAAAAAGTTCTCAGAAGAAGAACCAGAAGAAGAAAGAACCAATGAGTGGCTGGGCAGGGGAGAATATTGGGGAAGAGGGTAGAGGGAGAGAGGCTGGAAGTGTGTATGTGTGTATACAGACTGGGAATTTTAAAAACGTTGGAGTGAATCCAGGGAGAGGGAAGAGAGAGAGAGAGAGAGAGACGCTGAAAGAGTATGTGTAAGGTGGTCAGTGATGCTGAAGACCGGCAAGGCAGCCATCTTTCCTCTCTAAGAACTGTTTTATTGTTTTGTGTGCTGGTTTCATCCTAATGAAGTGCATGCAATTGAAGAGTTCATTTCTGTATCTCTTCTTTGTGCAGGCCATTCATTGGAGCAAGTGTGGTCGGTGATGTTGAAGACCAGCAAGGGCAGTCATCTTCCTTCTGTAAGTAGCTGTTTTATTGTTTTGCGTACTTATTTTATTCTTATTTAAGTACCCTGTTTCCCTGAAAACAAGACCTCCCTGGATAATAAGCCCAATTAGGCTTTTGAGCGCATGCACTAAAATAAGCCCTCCCCCCCAAAATAAGCCCTCCCTGAAAATATTGCAACACAGCAGCAGCCATGAGGTGACCACGCTCACTGCCTCCTGCACCTCAAAAATAATAAGACCTCCCCAAAAATAAGTCCAAGTGCTTATTTCGGGGGGGTCAAAGACCCTGTCTTATTTTCAGGGGAACATAGCAATAGCAGTTAGACTAATATACCGCTTCATAGGGCTTTCAGCCCTCTCTAAGCGGTTTACAGAGTCAGCATATCGCCCCCACAGTCTGGGTCCTCATGGTAGTAAGTGCACAAAATAATAAATTTCCTTTTTTTATATCTTCTTTTTGTAGGTCATTCATTGGGGCAAAGAATTCAGTGACATCAACTTGGCCACTCCCACCCGGTCACATGACTGCCAAGCCACTCCCACCCATCACATGACTGCCAAGCCACTCCCACCCGGTCACGTGATCACCAAGCCACTCCTACAAAACAAATAGGTGTCTACAGAATAGGTAGTAAAAAATTTTTGAAACCCACCACAACCATTGCAGCATCCCCATTGTCACAGGATCAGGATTCGGCTGCTTTACAAACAGCATGTATTGACTTTGATGGATGTAGCATCCCAGGGTCAGATGGTCACAACTTGTCAGCTTCCCAGCCAGCTTCTGATCCCAGCCACCTTCTGATAAGAAGTCAGTGAGAAAAGTTGGATTCTCTTGACAACCAGGGGATTCATTTAATGACTGCAGAGATTAACTTAACAACTATGGCATAAAAGACCATGAAATCAGGTGTGACTCACTTAACAGCCACCCCGTTTAGCAACTGAAACTGAGCTCCTGATTGTGGTCATACCTTGAGGACTTCTTATACTACATAGGTGTCTGCAGCAGGGTTTTCATCAGAATTAGAAAATACGTATTGCGATATCGTAATGGAAGCTCCCATCCTTGAAATATTTGTTTACAATGTCATGATGCCAGAGGTAGAATTTGCATTACAGCTACAATTCATTTCTTGGCTAAATATATTAAATGCCGTTTGGCAACAACTTTTGTTGTTCTCTAAGGATGGTTATCAAAGTTCTGAGGGCCGTTGCAAGCTCAAGTTATATCTCCCTGGTTTAAATAAACTTTATAACTCTATTTTTTTAATAAAAAAAAACCATCACCAGGGTGTCTCTTTCTCTCGCAGCTGATTAATTTCTCTACGATTCCACCCATTTCAATGAACTGCTTCTAGTGCTGAATACAAGAAGTGCTCAACTTACAGCCAGTTGTTAAATGACCATTTGGTTAAAATGGCCTTGGAAATAAGGCTTTATAGCCATCATTAAAAAAAAAAATCCTGCCTCTTCCCTGCCCTCACAATCAAGATTGATAGTTGGGTGCTTGGCCACCTATTCACACTTATGCCTGGTGATCATGTGATCAATATTTGCAATTTCCTCTGATAGTTTCCCTAGAACAAGTGTGAGATGGAAGATGAAAGAGCCGAGGTGGCTCAGTGGTTAGGGTGCAGTACTGCAGGCCACTTCAGCTGACTGTTATCTGCAGTTCAGCAGTTCTAATCTCACCGGCTCAAGGTTGACTCAGTCTTCCATCCTTCCGAAGTGGGTGAAATGAGGACCCAGACTGTGGGGGCGATATGCTGACTCTGTAAACCGCTTAGAGAGGGCTGAAAGCCCTATGAAGTGGTATATAAGTCTAACTGCTATTGCTATGAACAGCTGACAGAGAGCAGGAGAGTGGTTCCGTTGGCTGTGGAGGAAACTGTGGAAGGGCAAACTCAGGCTGGGCAGAGCAGGGGAGAAGTAGAATAAGGGAGAGGAGGTTCATATGAATACCAAGGCCCACCCCTTCCTCATCCTAGGGAGTGCAGGGAAGAACGCAGAAGAGGGCAACATGGGTTGCATGGCTTACAACGAAGAAAAGGGCCCCAATTCCCTTCACAAGGCACACCTGGGGATGGAGTTTAAAGGATAGTTGGGGGCGGGGGGTGCTGTTTGTTGGGAACAAACACTGAATTAATCTAGTGTTGAGAGTTTCTGCATTTCTGGCATTCCTCCTGACTGTTTGAATTATTTCTGTACCTCTGTGTGCTTATCTTGTCTTGCTGGAATTAGTCTTTGCTTCTGAGACTCATTATCTTGCCCTGCCAGAGTGATTGATTGCAGTCATTCTGCTTACAGGGATTGGACTGGAATATCTGCAGCCAGAGGCTGCTGCAGGTTTGTGGGAGAGAACTGGACTCATAGTGGTTCTCTGGCTGGGTTGCCTTCACGCCATGCCCCGTGTCATCACAAAGCGTGTCAAACTCACATTGTCACATGATGTATTTGCTGAACCGGGTATGGTCATGGCCAGAGGATGACGCATCCAGCCCATGGGCTGGGAGTTAGACATCCCCTAGCCCAAAAGGCAATGAAAAAGCCGGTAGAAGGGTTGCAAGCTTTTGTCACCTTCCAAGATCTCTTGTCTCTGGGAGCTAATTGAAAGTCCTGGCTATCAAGGAAAGCTGAATTCCTCTGGTGGGATGAAGAAATGGAACTTGGAACCTGAAGATTCAAGCAACATTCCTGCAGCCCACCAGAGCAATAATCCCTTTTCATGCAGGGGAACTGAACTCCTTTGGCCAAAGTAGAGCAATGAAACTCAATCTCAGGTCCAAAGAATGAGGACCACACATTAAATTGCAGTTAAGCCGATATATTGCTCATATCTTATGCACATGAACATAGTCAACTAATGGTCAACACTTAACTGGCACTAGATAAGAGTTAACAGAATGCAAAGGAATGAATGTATTGCTTGTGGCAACTGTGTGAGTAAAAATATATAGCTTATTGATCTATTAGATTCAATACCATATTTTTCAGAGTATAAGATGCACCGGAGTATAAGATGCACCAAGATTTTGAAGAGGCAAATTTTTTAAAAAAGTTTTTGCACTCTGCAGACCTCCCAAAAATGGCCCATTTTTCGTGAAAACCGGACCATTTTTTGTCAAAAAAGGGGCATGAATAGCCTTTAGAAGGCTTGTAGAGTGCTCCTGGGGCGGGGGGGAATGGCAAAAAAACCCCAGCTCCTTTTTGCCCTCTCCAGCCCCCAGGAGTACTCTGGAAGCCTAAAGGCTATGCATGGCCATTTTTGCAAAGGGGGTGGTGTTTCGGGAAGCTAAAAATGCTGCATTCAGTGTATTAAGACACACCTAGATTTTCACTCTCTTTTTTGAGGGAAAAAGGTGTGTCTTATACTCCGAAAAATACTAAGTCCTATGGGTGGTAGAAAGCCCCAGAAGAAAGAGATATGAACCAAAGTTTTCAGCTGGGATGGTTTCAAAATGTACCAGAACTATTTGTAATCCTGCTGGGCCAGTGGTGGGATTCAAATAATTTAACAACCGGTTTCTGTCCTAATGACCAGGTGGGTAGGCGGGGCTTAGTGGTCATGTGACTGTGTGGGCATGGCCAACTCAACATTACTCAGGTCGATGGGCTCTTCGTCTTAGCTGTTACAATGTAATAAGGGTTAACCGGAGAGGCAGTTTCTGTAAGCAGGGCAATAAAGATGAGGCTAGAAACAACACTAGAATGTTTCCTTCCTACCTTCCTTACAAGATTAGCCCTGTAAAGTGGGAAAAAAATATGAGATTTCTTCCAACAACCGGTTCTCTGAACCTCTTAGAAAGTTAAGAACCGGTTCTCCTGAATAGGTGCGAGCTGGCTGAATCCCACCACTGTGCTGGGCCATTGCTAACTGTGAAATATGTTTTATGCAAAGTATGCACTTGTATGTATACATTTAAAACAGGAAGAATGAAACTGTTGGAAATGAGGAACTAAAAGTAACACATGGCTGAGAGCTCCGAATATACACAGGTGTTTACAGAAATTGACAGTTAATGAATGTGAAGCATGTATGTGGTTAGAAGAAAAGTATAAAGGATAGAGTTCGAGATCAGCTCAGGGCCCTCTGATTTATAGCAGTCCTTGTAGGATCTGCTATGTGTCATTGGATCCCATTGCAATGGCTTGTTAATATAAAAGTATTACTGCTTTTATATCTATTCATTTCTAATGTTCCAAATTACTAGAAACAATAAACCTCCGATCCTAAAGTAAGAATTATTGCTTGTGTTGTTGTCTTTGTTTCCTATTGGAATTTTCTTATGACATAATGTAGTGATTCCAGGCTGATTCCTCTCTTGACTCCAGCCCCAGGCTCTGCTTCTTCTTCTCCTCCTACACTAAGATCTCAAACATTTCTTTTAATCGTCTTTCCCAGGAAGCAGCAAAACTTTAGATTCCAAGAGGAAAAAAATTCCCATCTGAGCCACGGTGGGGCAGTGGTTAGAATGCAGCACAGCAGGCTACTTCTTCTGACTGCCGGCTGCCTGCAATTTGGCAGTTCAAATCTCACTGGACTCAAGGTTGACCCAGCCTTTCATCCTTCCAAGGTGGGTAAAATGAGGACTGAAATTGTTGGGGGCAATAGGCTGACTCTGTAAACCGCTTAGAGAGGGCTGTAAAGCGGTATATAAGTCTATTGCTAAGTGCTATTACTATTGCTGATGAATTCATTCTACACACACACACACACCACATGGGGCAGAATTGGTTTGCAAGGATGACACACATTTTGCCATCTGTTCCTCCCAACCAGTCCCAGTCAGTATATATTTATGGTAAGTCCAAAGCTATTTAAGGATTCGAAGGTTAAGACCAAATTCTGAAATAGCAGGAGAAGCCCTCTGAAGTGTTGCTGATGATGCAGAACTGCTTACAGGGCCCATGGGAAGCAATTCTCTTGTTTAGCTGGTGCACATTTGGTAGCTCCTGCTTTCTCTGTCTTTAGAAATCAATTAAGATACATCTTTTTAGCTGAACCTTTAAGTATAAATGTTCGTGCAATTTGCATTTTAATTGCTCGTTTGTACTTTTTGCATTTTGGTTTTGTTCCTTCGGTGACGTAAGTCACATTAAGTGCTCATTTCCAACAGGAAGACAGAAGGTGGAAGGAGTGAGCAATGCCATCGTTCTCATTTACGGTGTAGTTTTAAATGCCTTGGGAATTTCTTTCCAAACTGGGACTGACTTCAATAAAACCTAGAGAACATTTATGTTTTTATTTTTGTAGTTGGGTGCCTGACAATCCTATTTAAAAAATACATATTTAAAAATACCTAGAGGGCTGCATCTCAGCTGAATACTGTTTGATATACAAGAACTGGCAACCCCATCAGTCTGTTTGATGGATTTGATTGGCAGGGAGCTTACAAATAGATTTGATCTATAAATAGAAGATAGATAGCTAGCTAGCTAGCTGGATGGATGGATGGATGGATGGATGGATGGATGGATGGACGGACGGACGGACGGACGGAAGGATAGCTGGGTAGATGGATAGACAGATAGATGAATAGATTGATAGATAGATAGGCAGATAGACAGATATAAAAGATGATAGATAGACAGCTAGGTAGCCAAATAAGTCAGTGATAAATAGAAGATAGATAGATACATAGATAGGCGCATGTGCGAGATGAGAATGGCCGCCAGGCTTTTTCGCTCCGGCTTAGGAAGGCGAAAAGCGCTGGAAACTTTACTGAACTAATCTGGAAGGGGTTCCTGTGGAAGACTGCGATTTGGGGGACCCGAAGAGGCAATCACCTGGGGGGTCACCACTTTTGGGTGGCCCCCGGCTCATGTGGTCGCCCTCGGCGGCTCTCATATTGCTCGGCAGCAAGGATGGTGGCGTCGCAATGATGGTGGCGTTTTCTGGCATTTTTCGGCGGTCTCTGCATCTTCCAACCTCGTTTTCTCAACCATGGGGAGCCCCTGGAGCTATACTGAACTATCATCACCTCAAGGAGGGGGAGGTCAGCCTGTGCTAGTACTGGGCGAATCGGATGGCTGGCTCTACCTGCCGCCACCGCGGCCCTTCCGGGCGCTCCCCTCCTCTCCATTCGACTCGGCCTTCCCTTCGGTGTGGCCTCCCCTCCGCCTTGCCCTCACTGCTATGGGGCCTCCTCTTACTTCTTTTACGTGACATCTGGCTCTTTCCAATTCACGGCCTCTGGGCTCCTGGACTTGCCACCTCAGCCCCAGCTATCACGACCACTTCCACCCGCCGCTGCCCCAGGAGTATCACCTCAGATAGCGCCATTACTTAACTCACCTCAATTTGGCGCTATGGATTTTGGATGGGCGGGGGCACCTACAGCGAGTGTGGGGGTCCTTTGGCATGTTGGCCACGCCTGCAGCTTGCTCCCTGTTACACTCTTTCAGTGGAAGGGAGCGACGGAAGATGGCGAAGATACGGGTGGGGGACTTAACACTTTTTCAACCAACGTATCCCACCCCCTTTCAATTCACCTCAGCCACCCCAGACTTTGGACCCCTTTACTACAACCGTTCCAGGTCCGCAGGAGAAGAGGGAAGACGAGACACTCTCCCCCTATACCACCGCTGGTTCCCAGCCATTTGAACTTTATGAACCGCTCGCATGATATTAATATCTGTGCAAATCTTTCTGTATGTGGAGTGTGTGTGGATGCATGTAGATGAATGATCCCATGTTTTTTAACTTAATTTAATTTTCTACCTTTGTTTCATTATACTATTATATGCTTTTAACATCATAGTGGGGTATGTATGCGGAGAATGCCTGTCCGGTATATATGAGGGGACTGAGAGCGCGGCCTGGAGCCCCCTCCACTGAGTGCAGAAGCAGAAGTGGGTGGGGGCCCCAGATCCGCCTCTCGTCCTAGAGTGCATGGTATGAATGGCCTGCCGAGAAGAACGGGGGCCATAGGAGGGGAGGAGGGGCCTACGGGGATGGGCTGGAGCATCTCGGTTACAACCAGGAGGGGCAGGTACGACGGAAGCTACAGGGCTAGCCGTTACCGGGGAAGGAGGGTTTGCTACGTCACAGTGATCCCTTGTTCCGGCCCTGAAAGCTCAACTCAAGGACCTGGTGACAAGAGAAGTCAGGGCCCTGGTCTCAGGTTGCTGTTGCTAAATGCCAGGTCTGTGATTCATAAAGCTCCCCTCGTCCGGGACTTAATATTAGACGCAGGGGCAGACCTGGCATGTATTACTGAAACCTGGCTGGGCCACGAGGGAGGAGTCCCCCTCTCAGAAATGTGCCAGAAGGGTTTCAGGCTGCTCCACCAACCGCGACACTAGAAAAGGGGTGGGGGAGTGGCAGCTATTATCCGAGAGTCATTAGTTCCTCACAGGATCCCTGCTCCAGAGACTGTCGGGTGTGAGTCCCTTCTTGTGAAGTTGGACCTAGGTGGTCAAGTGGGCTTGTTTTTGACGTACCTACCTTCCAGCTGCGTCACAACAGCCCTGCCTGTGCTCCTAGAGTCAGTACCCGGACTGGCAGTTGAGTTCCCCAGACTGATAGTACTGGGGGACTTCAACCTGCCATCTCTCGGCGAACGCTCAGATGGGGCTGAGGAGTTCATAGCTCCCATGACAACCATGGACTTGACCCAGGTAATTCAGGGTCCGACTCATACAGCAGGACACACGCTCGACCTTGTGTTTCTCTCGGGGCAGTGGAGATGTGATCTGGAACTGAAGGGTATAGAGATCTCGCCCTTGTCATGGTCAGATCACTTCCTGCTGAGGCTTGATTTTCGGAAGCCACTCCCCCACTGCAGGGAGGTGGAGCCTATTAAATGGTTCTGCCCCAGGCGCCTGATGGACCGATTGGGATTTCAGACGGAGCTTGGAGAGATACCTGACTACCTTGCCCACAATCTCATAGAGTCTTTGGTCGCTGCTTGGAATACAGCGGTGGCTGAGGCACTATATCGGATTGCGCTTTTGCGGCCTCTTCATGGCAGTGGATCCAGGAGGGAACCTTGGTTTACTGAGGAAATCCGGGACATGAAGCGCCAAAAGAGACGCCTAGAGCAACGCTGGAGGGCAAGTAACTCTGAATCCAACCGAACACAACTAAGAGCCTTTATTACGACTTATTTAGTGGCGATACGGGCGGCAAAATGTATTCATTTTTCCGCTCTTATTGCGTCCACAGAATCTCGCCCAGCTGCCCTGTTTAGGATAATCCGCTCTCTCCTGAAAGGGAGGGATGCGGGGGAACCCTTATAGGGAAAGGCTGAGGAATTTGCTCAGTTTCTGTCGGACAAAGTCACTCAGATTCGGACGGACCTTGACTCCACTTGGACAGTACCAGCGGAGATGCCGAGGGAGGGCCTTGATCAGATTTCTTGGAGTGAGTTCCAGCTTGTCACCCCTGAGGAAGTGGACAAGGCCATGGGAGCGATGAGTGTGTCCACCTGTTTGCTGGACCCGTGTCCCTCCTGGTTGGTCTCGACCAGCAGGAAGGTAACACGAGGCTGGCTCCAGAGGATCGCGAACACCTCTCTGCAGGAGGGATCTTTCCCGCAACCTTTGAAGGAAGCGGTGGTAAGACCCCTCCTTAAGAAGCCTTCTCTGGACCCAGCTATCCTCAAAAACTATCGTCCAGTCTCCAACCTCCCTTTTTTAGGGAAGGTTGTTGAGAAGATGGTGGCCTTTCAACTCTGACGGACCTTGGATGAAGCAGATGATCTAGATCCCTTTCAGTCTGGTTTCAGGCCTGGCTATTGCACTGAAACCGCTTTGGTAGCACTGACCGATGATCTCTGGCGGGCCAGGGATAGAGGACATTCCTCTATCCTGGTGCTCCTTGACCTCTCAGCGGCCTTCGATACCATCGACCATGGTATCCTTCTGCGACGGCTGGAAGAGGTGGGAGTGGGAGGCACCGTTTTATGGTGGTTCTCCTCTTACCTCTCGGGCAGGTCGCAGTCGGTGTTGGTTGGAGGACAGAGGTCGACCCCTAGGTCCCTTAAATATAGGGTGCCGCAGGGCTCGGTCTTGTCCCCCCTCCTATTTAATATCTACATGAAGCCACTGGGCGAGATCATTCGCCGGCACGGGATTAAATACCATCAATATGTGGATGATACCCAGCTGTATCTATCCACCCCGTGCCAACTCAGTGTAGCGGTGGAAGTGATGTGCCAGTGACTGGAAGCTGTCAGGGCCTGGATGGGAGTGAACAAGCTTGCACTCAATCCTGACAAGACTGAGTGGCTATGGATGTTGCCCCCCAAGGACAGTCCAGATATTCCATCTCTAAGCCTGGTGGGTGAAACTTTACACCCCTCAGAGAGGATCCACAACTTGGGTGTCCTCCTGGATCCGCAGCTGACACTAGAACATCATTTGTCAGCTGTGACCAGGGGGGGCTTTTGCCCAGGTTCGCCTAGTGCACCAGTTGCAGCCCTACCTGGACCGGGAAGCACTTCAAATGGTCACTCACGCCCTCGTCACCTCAAGACTTGACTACTGCAACGCGCTCTACATGGGGCTGCCCCTGAAAAGTGTTCGGAGACTACAACTGGTCCAGAATGCAGCCGTGTGAGTGATATTGGGTATACCGAGATACACCCATGTTACACCTATCCTCCGCGAGCTGCACTGGCTCCCTCTTGGTCTCCAAACATGCTTCAAGGTGCTGGTTATCACCTTTAAAGCCCTACATGGCCTAGGACCCGGATATCTGCGAGACCATCTTCTACCACATACCTCCCAACGGCATATAAGATCACACAGGATGGGCCTTCTCCAGGTGCCGTCGACCAGATAATGTCATCTGGCGACTCCCCGGGGGAGGGCCTTCTCTGTAGCTGCTCCGACCCTATGGAATGATCTACCCCCAGAGATCCAGACCCTTCCCACTCTCTCGGCCTTCCGAAAGGCCACTAAAACCTGGCTATTCCGGCAGGCCTGGGGCTGTTGACCTCATGAATGAGGTCCAGCCCTGCCTAGATTGAGTGCATGAAGTGTTTCTTTTTTAATCTGCTTTTCTTCTCTATTTTTAATTTTTATTATTTTAGTGTTTTATTTCTGTAGCCACCCGGAGTCCTTCGGGATTGGACGGCATATAAATTCACTAAATTTGAATTTGAATTTTAGACAGATGATAGATAAGATAGAGATGGATGGATGGGATAGATAGATGGGAAGAATGATAGGGGGACAGATCAATAGATTGATAAATGGATAGGTAGATAGACATCTAGATATCCAAATGGTTAGTTAGCTAGGTGATATTAGATAGATAGATAGATAGATAGATAGATAGATAGATAGATAGAGATAGATAGATAGATAGATAGATAGATAGATAGATAGATAGATAGATAGATAGATAGATAGATAGATAGATAGATAGATGTTATAGACAGACAGACTGACTGAATGACTATTCCATCTGATGGAGATTAGAAATATAAACTTTCATATTCTTCGTTCTCTCTTTTTTATTGTAGCCTAATTGTCAACTGGTGAGGGGATTTCCTGCCCTTGAAACATTGCTGGATTTCCCCCCTTTCCTTGGCAAAATTCAGATCCCAAAACTTCCAAAAGGCCATTAGGGACCAACTCTTATTCCAGCCTTTACTGGAAACCGTTGCTGAGAGCAAAAAGCATGACACCAACTCAAAAGAGGAAAGCAACTTTATTACTATTGCATAAACAGTGGTTAAAATTAGACTTTTGTATTTCTCTTCATTTTATACAGATAAGATCTTTACAGTGCTGTTTGGTTAAATAGGATATATGGCAGTATCTTCCCTTTATATATTCTGTACAGTGCAATAATATAGAATGTGTCTTATATATTAAAATATTTTTTTTCATTAAAAAAGGAGCATGCAAGGGACAGTAGCAATTTTAAAATTTACACCTTTATGAATTGATTTCTTTGCACTGGGGATTGTCACAAAGTCTATCTGTGAAGGAACTTTTTTTTTTTATTTGAAAGAATGCCAAGATGGAAAGAAATGAGCATCTTCTCAAAAAAAAAAAAATCAAAGAATTTAAATGATAAAAGCCCTTTTGGTTGCCTTTTCTTGGAGAGGAAGAGGGCTAGGATAGCGCATCCTGTCAAAGAATTCAATCTCCAAACTTTTATCCTCAAGTTGAAGAAACCCACAAGGAGATGTGTGTGGGTTGTCTGTAGATTTCATTCAGAGATAGGATCTTGAGCTTGTTTGGAAGTTCCAGCAGGAGACTTCAGCTACCGCATACCTTGGATCGAAGATTGGTACATCTATTGGAGATAAAGAGGGATCTGGCTTCAAAAATCCCATTCAGCTGATCTGTCTGGCTAGGCAGGTGTCCCCTTCCTCACCATTCCAACTATATCCAGAGGTGGTATTCAGCCAGTTCTGATTGGTTCTGGTGCACCGGCAGCAGAAATTTTGAGTAGTTCAGAGAAGCGGCAAATACCACCTCTAGTTGGCTCCGCCCCATCTATTCACTGCCTCTCGAGTCCCAGCTGATCGGAATCCCAGCTGATCGGCTGGGTCTTCTTTTTCTTCACCCCACTAACCTGCTTTCCAAAACGGAGCTGGAAAGCAGGTTAGTCGGATGGGGAGGGAATGGAGATTTTACAGTATCCTTCCCCTGCAGTAGGTTAGAAATGGAGATTGTACAGTATTCTCTTCCCTTGGAGTGGGATAAGAATGGAGATTTTGCAGTATCCTTCCCCTGGAGTGGGGAGGGAATGGAGATTTTGCAGTATCCTTCCCCTGGAGTGGGGAGGGAATAGAAATTTTGCAGTATCCTTCCCCTGGAGTGGGGAAGGAATGGAGATTTTGCAGTATCCTTCCCCTGTAGTGGGGAGGGAATGGAGATTTTGCAGTATCCTTCCCCTGGAGTGGGGAGGGAATGGAGATTTTACAGTATCCTTCCCCTGCAGTGGGTTAGAAATGGAGATTGTACAGTATTCTCTTCCCTTGGAGTGGGATAAGAATGGAGATTTTGCAGTATCCTTCCCCTGGAGTGGGGAGGGAATGGAGATTTTGCAGTATCCTTCCCCTGGAGTGGGGAGGGAATAGAAATTTTGCAGTATCCTTCCCCTGGAGTGGGGAGGGAATGGAGATTTTGCAGTATACTTCCCCTGCCATGCCCACCAAGCCACACCATGCCACAGAACAGTGGTAAAAGTGTTTGAATCCCACCACTATTTTATCCCTCTAAAAGATGTATGTTCAATGGAAGATGGCCATCCCAAACAGAAAGAATGTACCAATCTTTGGTCAAGAAAAGTATAGAATAGCTGAGTTGCCTGCTAGAACCTTCGAACAAGCTAATTCAGAGATAAAACTTCCTGCATGACAAAGAAGGCAGTTTCCCATTTCTCTCCCCCCCCCCATACATTCAACAGAACATGAACATATGAAAATAGGCCTGAAGCTTCACTGCAGAACACAAAGACGTGGAGCCCATGGAGGTGCAGGAAACTCAAGCTGAGTAAGGTTGACTCTGAGAGGGGATCCTTGATAGCCTCTGAGAGAGGTTGTGGGTTGTTGTTTTTTTGCAGGTGTTTCCTTACCAAACTAGGTAACACCATCAGTGCTCCTGATGATGTAACCTGGTTTGGTGATGAAACATCTGCAGGGAAACAATCCAACTCACAGAGTACCAAGGATTTCCTCATTTCAACTCTGAGCTACAAATATTCTCTTGTTTTGGTAGGGCTGACTTTGGTTATGTTTAGATGGCCTGGGAATCCCAGAATTGCTAAAATTGGAAGTTAAAAAAAAAAGAGGGGGGAAAAAAGACACATCTCTTGTTTGAATGTACCATATTTTTCGGTGTATAAGATGCACCGGAGTATAAGACACACCGAGATTTTGAAGAGGTAAATTTAAAAAAATTTTTTTTTTTGCACTCTGCAGATCTCCCAAACTCTCTGCACGCCTCATTTTTTGTGAAAAATGGGGCATGCAGAGAGTTTGAGAGGCCTGCAAAGGGCTCCTGGGGGCTGGCGGCAAAAATGAGCAAAAACCGGCCCTTTTTTCACACAAGCGGGTCCATTTTGTGCCAATAAAAGGGCATGCATAGCCTTTAGGAGGCTTGTAGAGTGCTCTTGGGGACTAGGGGGGCAAAAACAAGCAAAAAACGGTCCATTTTTGCTCATTTTTACCCTCCTCAGCCCCCAGGAGCAATTTGCAGGCCTCTCAAATCCTCTGCACATCCATTTTTGTGAAGGGGGCGGGCTTTCAGGGGGCAAAAAATGCTGTATTCAGTGTATAAGATGCACCCACATTTTCACCCTCTTTTCTGGAGGAAAAAGTTGCGTCTTATACTACAAAAAATACGGTAATCACCAAGAGTCAAGCCCAAATCAATTTTCTTTTCTTTTTTTTCTGCTATGTCTCATCAACTTATAGGAATTGTTGAAATTTCTCATTGTCATCTAGTCTCTGCCATCTGAAAAATGAAACGTATCACACACCCAACAATCACGGAATTACTATAAGGTTAAAGCGTAACAAACTGACCAGAGGCTACTGATCATGACATTCTTCAGAATATATAATCTACAATTTCCCATCGTATAAAAACTCTACAATACTCTTTCAGTGCACTAAGGCACAAAGGGTACCCTGGGGGCCTGCCCAAGTTTCTATATCTGGCAAAATAGCACTCTAAAATCCTAGAGAATGGGAGAAAAAAACCAATGTGCTATGATAAGTTATTTTATTACTCTGTTTTCCTTGGGGTGCTAATTTTTGCTTGCACACGCTGCGTCTGCGCATGCACACCGCCTTCTGCGCAGGCGCAGTGCTCACGCATTAGGTCAGGTCGGGTGGGCAGAACCTCCCACAGACCCGTTAGATCGCACAGGGTCGGCCTCCTCCGGGTTCCGTCTACCAGTCAATGCCATCTGGCTACCACCCGGGGGAGGGCCTTCTCTGTTGCAGCTCCGGCCCTTTGGAATGAACTCCCCGCGGAGATTCGGACCCTCACCTCTCTCCAGGCCTTCCGGAAAGCCGTCAAAACCTGGATGTGCCGGCAGGCCTGGGGTTGATGAGTTCCCCTCCCCTCTCGACTTGTATGGCTGTATGACTCTTGTGTATTTTAATTACGTGTATTGTGTTTGTATCCCCTTTCCCCTTTTGAGTTGTTCGCCACCCTGAGTCCCTCCCGGAGAAGGGCGGCATACAAATAAATTAAATCTTAATCTCCCGCAGCCGCCGTTACCAGTTTACCCGAACTGGAGAGAACCGGCTGAAAAACCTCTGGCTATTTATTCACCGATTGATTTGTTTGTTTGTTTATTTAAATGGGAGGTTGGATGGAAGTAAAGCAAAGAAACACGGGGTCACTTCAGCTTAAAGCAGGGAGTCTCCAAACTTGACAATGATGGCTGGGGAATTCAGTGAGTTGAAGTCTACAAGTCTCAAAGTTGCCAAGTTTTGGAGAGCCTTGATTTAAAGCACTGTTTCCATCAACCCAGGATTATTTCCTATTAGTGAAAATAGCGCCTCTCCCCAAAGGGGTTCAACTTCGTCAGCCTGTGTTCCATTTAGAAATGGTCAGGGCTGAATGAACAGTTAGAAAACATTTCCCTCTCCAATTGTGCTCCGATAGCTGACATAATATTCTTAGGTGCAGCCTTAATACCAAGAAAATGGTGGTAGGGACTGTCAATCCATCCGAGTGCTAAGTAGAAAACTGAGGATAAACACAGAAGACCCTACCAAAGATTATGTTTATATGAGCATAAGATGGTTTGATATCCAATTACTTTAATGTTAAAGTAAACATTAGCAATGGCATAAAATCGCTGGGAGTACTATAACTGCTAAAAACCTGATTTGGAATACGGGCAATTTTCAACTTACAATCATTCATTTAGTGACTGTCTGAAGTTACAACGGCACTGAAGAAGGTGACTTACAAGCGACCCCAGTGCTTATGATGGTTGCAGCATCCCCAATGGTCTGTTCTGACCAGGGATGGGTTCCTGCCAGTTCTAACCTCTTCTATAGAAGAGGTTCCACAAATCTACCGTGCCGTTTAGAACCGGTTCCTGCTTCCTCCCCCTGCCCGTCTGCACATCATCAAGATGAAGAGTGAGAGGAGGAATTCTGGGAGTTGAAGTCCACAAGTCTTAAAGCTGTCAAGTTTGAACACCCCCGGGGTTTTTTTCTAAAGGGTTAGGGGTGCAAGGGTCTTGTAACTTGACAGCTTTAAGACTTGCGTGCTTCAAATGCCAGAGTTTCTGAGCCAACATTTTGCTTGCTAAGCAAGAGCGTTGTTAAGTGAGTTTCACTACATTTTACAAGTTGGCCACACCCTCCCAGTCACATGTCTGGCAAGCCACTCCCACTCAGTCACATGGTTGGCAAGCCACTCCTACCCGGTCACATGGCCAGCAAGCCACTCCCACAAAGCAGGCCACCCCTACAGAAGAGGTTCTAAAAAATTTTGAAACCCACCTCTGGTTCTGACCCAGCTCCCCAAACACCACACACCCTCTGTAGTTAAATCCATGAGTCCTTTATTAGGAGCACCAGCAGCCCCGACAAACAGTCTCCCTCTCGCACACAGCAGGCTAACAAGTCTGACTGGCAGAGAGATAAATAGTTGCCTGCCATTCCTAAGAGGTCTGTAAGGGCACCAGCGTGTCTACCGTCCCTGACCTACTGTCTCCATTTATTCGTACCCATTTACTCGTTCATATTTACGCTTATACTTACTACGTGTTGCCTTCTCCGTGTTTGTCAAACTAAAATGAATAACTAATTTTTAAAAAAAAGTTGTTTCTCTTCTCATTCAAGAAGCTTCATCAGCCGTGACTCAAATGGTGCAGGGATGGAAGGATAAGTTCATCCAGTAACAACTGATGAGGTTTCTTGGATGAGAAGTGGGATGTCGTCGTCTTCTTGAAAAATAAAAATTAAAACAACAACAACAGTCGAGTTTGTCTTTTGAAGAAGAAGAAAAAAAACATCTTTGGGACAAGCCTGACATAACACGTTCTGCCCAAATGAATAAACTATAGTGCATCCCAAGATGATAACCTGGTTCGTAGGATATACTCAATGCTACATTGAGGCTAACCTAGTTTCTTGTGCAGACCCAGTTCTCCGTTTGTGAATCCAAAAGCCACAATTCACAAATGATTCAGGGTTAATCGACTCCCCAGTCCAGAGTTGTGGTTCTGACCTTATTTATCACTCTGGATTTATTCTGGGGGAGGAAGAGGGCAGGGAATGGAAAGGGGAATTTAAATACTGCTAAGAAAAATGCCAAGAACGTATTTTGGGACACTTTCCTCCATGCTCTCTGGGTGTCACTTAGAATTAGACAACCAGAAGAGGTCTTGGTTCCTTAAGGCTCCCAAAAGCATCGGTCTTCCACAACCTGATCCAAAGGTTGCCACCTAAAATTGTAGTTCTTAAATCCAACAGGTAAAAATTAGCCAATGCATGCAAAGTAATCAAGTAAATTTCATTTAATTAATTTGATTTATGTTCAATTTAGTTGCACAGAAAATCAGATTTGCAATTGGTCCCATCTGCTTTTTGGAATGCAGAATGCAGGATGCTACTGAAATAACAAATGCTTTTTTTTTGGGAGGGGGGGTTACACTCTTTATTCCAACTCAGAGCTACGTTTGGAAGATCCACTGTAGGATACAACTATGCTTGAAAAATATCTGTCCGATCTTCAGCACTATCTACAGTGGTGGGTCATCAAAAATCAAGACTGGATATAAAAGGTAGAGGTTCCCCTTGCACACATGTACTAGTTGTTCCCAACTCTAGGGGGCGGTGCTCATCTCTATTTCAAAGCTGAAGAGCCAGTGCTCTCCGAAGACTTCTTCATGGTCACGTGGCTGGCATGACTAAACCCCTAAGGGGCACGGAATGCTGTTACCTTCCCACCAAAGGTGGTTCCTATTTTTCTACTTGCATTTTTACATGTTTTCGAACTGCTAGGTTGGCAGAAGCTGGGACAACTAACGGGAGCTCACTCCGTTACGCGGCGCTAGGAATTCGAATCGCTGACCTTTCTGATTGACAAGCTGAGTGTCTTAGCTACTGAGCCACCTGATGGTTTCTTATGATGTGATCTAAATCCTGCCTATTTTGCATGCGTATAATCTGATGCAGGTTATTCTGGTTGAATGAGCACTCATTCAGCAACCATTTGAACTTATGACAGTGCTGAATGGTACTTACAGCCAGTCCTTGAAGTCCTGGCCATCACAGTGCCCCACAATCATGTGTTCATGATCTGGGCACTTGGCAAAGAGCCTGGAATTTTAGCCATCAGAGCATCCCACAGTCACGTCATTGTGGTTTGTGACCTACCCTGCCACCTTCCCATAAGCAAAGTCACTGGGGAAACCCACAGGAAGTCAGAAGTCATGATCACACAAAGTCCTTCCTTAATGACCCATGTGGTCCTCACTTAAAGATGGCAGTTGGGACTACCAGAATTGCTGTCACTCAGCGGCACTCATATGACTTTGCATTTCACAACCGCCTCCCTCAGTGACGGAAATTCCAATCCAATTACTATCATTAAGCATGGACTCACTGTGTGGAAAATACCATTTATTTAAACTTTAATTGACAGCCTTCATTTTAATATCTTCAGGAAGGTTAGTGTCAACCTTGGAGCTGACCTGGCTGAAGCCATCTTGGAGCTTCAGTGCCGCCACACTGGAGTGAGGGTTAGGGAGGGGGGGGATTAGAGATAGCTGGGGCTATGTAGTCAAAACAAAATACTTTCTCTTGGGAACCAAGGACGTTCTCACACCTGGAAGGAGGATTGATGCCACCAGACCAGTGGATGCTGCCTTGATTGGCCCATTTGACTGATTGTTTGGGTTTGAGGCAGTGGTGGGTTTCACATTTTGTTACCATCGGTTCACCACGCTCTCTTTGTGCTTTCTGTGTATGTGCTCAGCCTGAAAAAAACGTGCCTAAATAGGATGGCATAGAGTTGGGGCGTGTGGGCAGGCCAGTGGTGGGTTCCGGATCCAGTTGCATGTGCAAATACCCCGAAAACCTCAAATACTGGTAAGGAGAGCGGAATGGTACCTGGTGTTCACAGCAGGCACCGGTACTCCCATACTGGAGAGTACCAGTCGTATCCCACCACTGGGAAGCCCACCCGGGATTTCCGCTACCAGTTCGGGCGAACCTTTCCAAACCGGCTGAATGCCACCTCTGGTTTGAGGGGGGAAAACTTTTATTTTTAATTAGGTGAAAACCACAGGGTCTCCCAGACTTGGTTTTTTTACCAGATATGTGCCAATTTGATATTTCCAATAAAGCTACTCTCTGAGGAATCTACCTGCCTCGGAGTTCTTGCTTACCGTGGATCTATTACTTGGAACCCCTGATAATTTAGTCCATCACTCAAGAGAATCACTTTTTCAGATAATTTGATATAAGCTACCACCTCTCCTCCAGGCTAAATGAGAGAGGTTATTTCCCCTGAGGGATCTGTAACAGAACGAAACCCAGAAATAGACATTATCCTGAGTTTCCAGAAAAGCCCAGCGCAAAGCAAGCAATTTGTGATAGTAGTTTAAACTGTAACATCCGGAAGCCTTGATGGAAGGCTTGTAGATAAATGCCACCAAATATGATAACTATGATTATGACCAACAACATCAGCTTCTTTCTGTATAAAATGTACCCCATTACCTAAAATCTTTTGGAAACATCTTTATTGCTGTGAAAGGAATTGTGGGTATCAACCGAAGAGCTAACTGAGCAGGAACTCCATCAACTTTCTCATTGCACTTCTCTCAGCTACATCACCTTCTTAAGATTTGGTTCTATCATTCTCCTGTCTGTCTTTTGCCTTCCCCCTTCTGAATTACATTACAAGGTAATAGTCCTTGGATATTCTCCGTCATCCAGGTCATGGTTGTCCCAAAGGTTTTTTTTTCAGGGGGCAACTGGAGACTTTCTTGTTTTTTCTTTGAACACGTTTCACTTCTCATCCAAGAAGCTCCTCCAGCTCTTCACTTCAGAACCGAAGAAGCTTCTTGTTTGTTTGTTTGTTTGTTTATTGGATTTATATGCCGTCCTTCTCCCAAAGGACTCAGGGTGGCGTACAACATTAAAAAAAACACATATTACAAAAGTTAAAAAAAAATTAGATAGAGTATCCAAAAAACAAACCCAATTAAGATTAACAATAACATTTTAAAAATCCGATTAAAATTAACAATAATCAATCATTTATTTTATTTTGTTCAGGCCAGGCCGGGCTTGCTGGAAAAGCCAACTTTTTAGGGCACGTCGGAAGGATTGGAGGTCGGGGATTATACGAAGCTCCGGGGGCAGCTTAGCAATAGCAATAGCAGTTAGACTTATATACCGCTTCATAGGGCTTTCAGCCCTCTCTAAGCGGTTTACAGAGTCAGCATATCGCCCCCAACAACAATCCGGGTCCTCATTTTACCCACCTCAGAAGGATGGAAGGCTGAGTCAACCCTGAGCCGGTGAGATTTGAACAGCCGAACTGCAGAACTGCAGTCAGCTGAAGTAGCCTGCAGTGCTGCGTTTAACCACTGTGCCGCCTCGGCTCACAGCTTGGATGAGAAGCAAAACAAACTTGACCTCTTTTAGTCCAAGAGCTGAAGAAGCTTCTTGGATGAGAAGCGAATGTCTTCAAAGAAAAACAAGAAAGTCCAGTGGCCTCTTGGGGGAAAAAAAAAACACCTTTGGGAAGAAGGATGCTTGTAATTGCTGGCCAAACAACATAATCCAAGAACTTCATGTTGGATGCCTAATTTGCATGTTTGATTGGCCACTGGTCAATTTATGCCTTCCTGCTGAGCCAGATTGTTCTGAAACAACACAAAAGGCTTTTTTGAGTGCTCCAATATTGGCACCAGTTTGTGGGATTTTAGTTGCTAGGCAAACACACACACGCTAAGGATTCTCAGCCGGGTTTGCAACATGCTTCAATTTTCATCTCTAAATATAAAAAGGGGAAAATGCTTGCCAGGTGCATCGTCTTCATTTTCGGATCCCTCTTCATCCCTTAAACGTTGTTGCCCCTACATTAAATCATTTCTATTACAGGTAGTCCTCGACTTACGACCACCATGGAGTCGTTAAGTGAATTTTGCCCCATTTCGCGACCTTTCTTGCCACCTCTGTTAAGGAAACCACTCCAGTTGCTAAGCGAATTTGGCTTCGCCGATGATTTTTGCTGGTCAGAAGATTTGCAAAAGGGGATTGCGTGAGCCCAGGATACAGCAACCGTCGTAAATATGAGTCAGTTGCCAAGCTTCTGAATTTTTAATCACGTGATCACGGGGAGGCTGCAATTGTCATAAGTGTGAAAAACAGTCATACAGTTTTTCAAGGCCGTTGGAACTTCAAATGGTCATTAAATGAAATGTGGTAAGTAAGGACTACCTGTTGGTAATTGACTATATTAAGCTATTATTTTGTTGTTCACCTTTATTACTTCTATATTTTTTTTTGCTGCTGCAGTCACGCTACAAATTCTCTAAGTTTTTCTAAACTACTTCCAGGTGGTTGTGCAGAGAAGGATAAGGTAAAGGTAAATGTAAAAGTTCCCCTCGCACATATGTACTAGTCATTCTCAACTCTAGGGGGCGGTGCTCATCTCCATTTCAAAGCCGAAGAGCCAGCGCTGTCCGAAGATGTCTCCATGGTCATGTGGCCAGCATGACTAAATGCCAAAGGTACACAGAACGCTGTTACCTTCCCACCAAAGGTGGTCCTTATTTTTCTACTTGCATTTTTTTACGTGCTTTCAAATTGCTAAGTTGGCAGAAGCTGGGACAAGTAACGGGAGCTCACTCCGTTATGCGGCACTAGGGATTCAAACCACCGAACTGCCGACCTTTCTGACCGACAAGCTCAGCGTCATAGCCACTGAGCCACCACATCCCTGCAAAGAACGATAGAAATCTCTTATATTTAAAAACTAGAATAATAATAAAAAAATAACACAGATTTATTTCGATGATCTGGCTACCTAAAGGAGAGTTGGGGTGTTCTGGATAGGGTAGCACAGGATCACAGTCCATGTGAAAAATTTGAAGTACAACATTTTCTATATATGCAGATATGTGTATGTGAACACACAGAAGGCAAACAGCAAAACCATTTCTGCAGCGTTGCCAGGAAAATTACATGGTGTTTTTTTTTTTCTATATATACATACACAAACTCACCACAAACTAAGCTTGACTTTATATGCGCACAGACCACACACATACACACCCACGGTACAACCTGCTTATTGGTCCAATGGTCTACCAAGACCAATGATGGACTACTCCTTGCTGCAGATTTCAAACGAGAAGCTCGTAGCTTAGCATGAAGGATTTTGTGGCTTCTTGCACTGAGCAAGGAGTCAGGCTGGATGACTTATGAGGTCCCTTCCGATTCATACAAGTGAATTCACTCAGTGGAATTCATTCCAATTTATGCATCTGTGCATCCCCTCCATACATATGTGTGCTAGGAAAGTTAAGGGAAATGCAAACAAGGGAGAAGTAGTACTGTAGCTACACTCTTGCGTATGGCTCCCCGAGAACTATGTTCATACAGTTTATTTCATAGAATTATGGATAATTCACACAATATATGTCTCCTAAACACAATGTACAGTATGTCTCCTAAACTAGTCAAACAGGCTATGTCTCCATATTACATTATGCCCCCCCCAACACCACCCCAGAAATAAACTGAGGTCAACTCTAACATTGGCCCACCTCTGCTTCATTTCCAATCAATTTGGTTTAACCCCAACAGATAGAAGAAGCCTCATTCAATTTGAGGGAGCTTAATCAGAGGAAAGTCACATGAGTTACAATCTCAGCCACACAGTCTGGGGGACACGAAAAGTATGTTAGGTAAATTCTGGCGCCTGCTTCTAGAACGATTTCCTTTCCTTATCACATATCACCAAGTTGTTCCTAGCTACTGGTTGACTGAGAGCTATCCCCATCTTTGCTTTTAAGGCTATTATGGTCTGCGGTGGTGGACCAATCCATGCTCTCATTGGGAAAAACTCAACTGGAGATGTCCATCCTAAAGCAGGAGCAACCTCACATCAGGCTTCAAGACAATTAGCACTCCCTCGATCCATTTTAAACCCTCACCCTACAATCATATATAGATATCATTTACCTTTAGGATCGCTGTAGCAAAATGTGCTAAGATATTAAGCTGGGAGCAACCTCCAAAACTCTGTTTGGAAATCTTGGTATAAGACAGATTGGAATAAGATCAATAGAGACTGTATATTGAATATGAAGCTATACATTGGATCAAGGCGCCCAATAACTTTTTACAGCATCGTTGGAAAACAGGATAGGAAGACTCTGCATTGGCTTCTGTGACATGCCCAGCATAACTTCGTTTTCCTTACATAAAAGCGTTGATGGGAAAGCAGGAAGTGGATGAGTGGAATGCACTGGTTTGAAAACACAAAACGCTGGACCAGTCTTATGTCTCGTAGATGAAGAACAAAAACTTCTCTGAACCAGCTTCATTCATATCCGTGTCTCCAGACATGGATTTTTCACTGGTTCCTTCAGCACTTGAATCAAAAAACAAAACAAAACCCTGAAGTCAGATGAAATTGTAGAGATCGTGGTCTCAAACTTGCTTGTGGTGATGTGGACATTCCATTTCCTGGAAGGTGGGACACTTAAAAACAGATGCATGAAAGTGTCCTGGCCAGTAGGCGATGCTACCACGCAACCAGTTTCTGAGACTTGATCGATGCATCCTTGTTTTCATCTACTGCTACCACATCAAAAATATAATTCAGGGCTTATGGTTTTCTTTTCTTTTTTTTATTGCATTAGGAAACAAAACAAAAAAAAACCCCATTAAAGCATTAAGACAGCCCTTTGATGTCCCTGCCAAGAGGATATGGTTGATTTACAGATATGCTGCCGGATACAGTTTTCCTGCCGAACCGTTCCTCTTAACCTTCGCTCTTGTTCACATGTGTTCTCTCTCTCTTTCTCTCATTCTCTCTCTCTCTCTCTTTTCCCCCTCTCTCTCTCTCCTTTGCCCGTTGATTTGAAAGTTGATCAGGGAGATTAGTTCACCGGGCAGCATGCGCATGCGTGGATCATTGGTTTCACAGTGTTATGGCTACTCCATGCCACTTCGGAGGATTTGATTGGCTGCGATCAACATGACGCTGATAATAAAGGCCATAGCAAAAGCGCATATTAAACTCTTCCGTACGCAGGTCTGTCGGTTTTGTTTCTGGGAATGCACTAAAAAGAAATAAAAAAGGAGGGGGAAAGAGGTAAAAAGTTAAAAATCAATTAGCAGTAGCAATAGCAGTTAGACTTATATACCGCTTCATAGGGCTTTCAGCCCTCTCTAAGCGGTTTACAGAGTCAGCATATTGCCCCCACAGTCTGGGTCCTCATTTCACCCACCTCGGAAGGATGGAAGGCTGAGTCAACCTTGAGCCGGTGAGATTAGAACCGCTGAACTGCAGATAGCAGTCAACTGAAGTGGCCTGCAGTACTGCACCCTAACCATTGCGCCACCTCGGCTCTTAATTCTTCTCAATTCTTTCTGCTAGAACAACAGATGCTTTATTTTTGAGCAGTTTTTAATCTGACGTATAAAAGGGGAACCAAATAGCTGTTCTGACCCAGTTCTCCAAACACAACAAACCCTCTGAAGGGAAGTCAAAAGATTCCTTCATTAGGAGCGCCAGCAGCCCCGGCAAAAAGTTTCTCTCTCACTGCGGGACTAACAAGTCTGGCTGGCTGGAAGATGAATAGTTGTCTGCCACATCTATTTATCTCCACCCCCTGCCTTTTATCACCAGAGTTGGGATGGGGCTTCGCTAGCAGCGGTGGCTCTTCCATCCCAAGGATCAGCCCATAGATTTCCACTGCTCTCCTCTCCTTTGCCTTCTGTGCATCTGCACATCAGTCACTGGACCCAACTGTTCCTCCTCTTCTTCATCAGCCACCTCCAGACCTGGGGGCTGTTGACTCTCCATCTGAGGGCTGACAGACGGCCCAGGCTCTGCCTCTTTCTCTTTCTCTCTCTCTGCCAGCTCCATTCCTTCTTCCCCCTTGGAGCTCTCAGGTTGCCTTGATGCTGATCCTGACTCCCATGCCGCCGCCTCCTCCTCCTCCTCCTCCTCCTCCTCCTCCTCCTCCTCCTCCTCCTCCTCCTCCTCCGATTTGGCTGCTAGAGGGGCTGGCAGCTGACAAGCCTCAACAATAACAATTGTAGCAGCACATACTTATATATCACTTCACAGTGCTTTACATCCGTCTTTAAGTGGTTTATAGAGTCAGCATATTGCCCCCAACAATCTGGGTCCTCATTTTATCAACCTCGGAAGGATGGGTTAACCTTGAGCTGGTCAGGATTGAACCTCTGGCAGTGGGCAGAGTCAGCCTGCAATACTACATTCTAACCACTATGCCACCAAGGCTCCAAATGCAATTTCTTCCAAGAGAAACTATGCCACTGGGGAAAATAGACATAGCTCAGGATTGAATTATTGCCCTCTAGAAATGGCTAGTATATACTAAATGTGCAAAAGTAAAAAGCTGAGGCTGTAATTTTACTTTGTAATTTACTGCACTGAAAAAAGTTGGAAGTCAATGCTCCCACCCTCTCTTTTTTCCTTTATCCCACACTGGTCCCTTTCTTTTCCCTTCCAATTTCCCTACTATCTTTATTTTCATTTCTATTTTAAAACATAACAATTATAGAATCATTGGGCTGGAAGGGACCTTGGAGGTCTTCTATTCCAAACCCCTGCTCAAACAGGCGGCCCAATACTATGGTATATTCTGGACAGATAGCTGTCCAGTCTCTTCCTGATAACCTTTTATTATTTATTAAAATCATCCTTAAAAAACCCTCTGAAATAATAAAAAAAGAATTATTGGATTCTTGCTGCAATAGATCATTAGTGTGACTGATAATGTTAACTTTGCCTTATAATGGAAAGTCTACAGGGGAAAAAAACAACAACTTCAGAGAATATCTTAAGCAATAAAAGATCACCAGGTGATCTTTTAAAAACACTCTCAAAAGAAAAGTCAGTAAGAAAGAAAGAAGCACTAAGCCACATGATGGCAGTAGATCCTGACAATTTCCTCAACTTCTACGTCCACATGTTGTGCAAAGCCACGATTTAAGTAACTTGTCAAATAAACCACATCTGGCTGAGTTCTAACTATCTTCTTGGCCATGGAGTGAAGTTTATCAAGCACAAGAAATGGGTTTAGTCAATACACTCAGCCACAAACATCACAGCTTTGCAATCTATGACCTCAATCTATGATTTGCAACCTTGGTGTCTGAGTAATGGGTTTGATTTTTTTTTTAAAAAAGTATGATTAGGAATCTTGTTTTATTCTGAAATAGGATTGCCATGTGTTTTATCTGACAGAAAAAAATCTTCTATTGCAGGAGTGTCAAATTTGATTTCATTGAGGGCCATATCAGGGTTGTGTTTGACCTCAGGGGCCTGGGGTGGGCATGGCTGAGATAGACGTGGCCAGCTTGATGTCACTCATGTTGGGGGCACCTGTGGTAGATAAATGCTAAGGCAGGACTTCCCTCAACCCCCCCCCACTCTCATTATAATTTCCTTCTTTCCTTCCTTTTTGCCTTCCTTCCTTCCTTCCTTCCTCTTTTTCCTTCCCTCTTCATTCTCCTTCCTTCCTTCTTTTTCCTTCCTCTTCATTGTCCTTCCTTCCTTCCTTCCTTCCTCTTTTTCCTTCCCTCTTCATTCTCCTTCCTTCCTTCCTTCCTTCCTCTTTTTTCTTCCCTCTTCATTCTCCTTCCTTCCTTCCTTCCTTTTTCCTTCCATCTTCATTCTCCTTCCTTCCTTCCTTCCTTCCTTCCTTCCTTCCTTCCTTCCTTCCTTCCTTCCTTCCTCTTTTTCCTTCCTTCTTCATTCTCCTTCCTTCCTTCCTTTCTTCCTTCCTTCCTTCCTTCCTTCCTTCCTTCCTTCCTTCCTCTTTTTCTTCCCTCTTCATTCTCCTTCCTTCCTTCCTTCCTCTTTTTCCTTCCCTCTTCATTCTCCTTCCTTCCTTCCTTCCTTCCTTCCTTCCTTCCTTCCTTCCTTCCTTCCTTCCTTCCTTCCTTCCTTCCTTCCTATACACCAAATGTAGCCAAAAAGGCGAGGCACGGAGGAGGCGATGGCCTGTGGCAATCCCTGCACCTGGAACAGCTGATTGGGGGTATTCCGGGAGGCCGATTCACCCGCTAATCAGCTGCTCAATGCTGAATCAGGCTGCAATAATGTGGTGAAGCTGACCTGGCTATTTGCTATTTGCTGCAAGGGCGTGTTGAGTTTGCAGCAGCAATCACATTCAGAAAGCACACACAAGTAACTGATACAGCAGGATTCAATAACTTTTCTTTATATATAATATAACACATTAAGTAAACATACAATGCCAAAAGCAGAGTTTCCAATGTGCTAGTTCAGCAGAGAAGTTTCACTTTCAGTTTTAGTTTCAGATATCAGCACAGCATGCAGCATTAGTATAGAACAAGCCATGCTCAGGCTCCTTGCTGTCTCCTTCCTTGTGGCTCACACAGCAAATACTTTGTTTCCAAACAGCCCTCAACTCTCTCACACACTGACAGGATGCTAGCCAGATGAATACCATGGATGCTGGTAGGCAGAGGCAGATTTTTTTTTCTTATTTTCCTCCCCAAAAACTAAGGTGCATCTTATACTCCGGAACATCTTATACTCCAAAAAATACGGTAACAACTGCTGCCAAAAATGGAAAATGAAGCTTGGTCATGAAATTGCCTCAAATTACAACCTTTGTAACATATGACAGAAATTCCAGGCTCCAGTAATGGGAGAAGGTTGAAGGATTACCTGTACAAGTGAAAAATTTCACTTGTTCAATGTGATCTATGAGGAGGAAGAAAGTCAAATCATTTTATGTGTTCTATGTGTGAAAGAAACCCACCTTCAAATTCCGTTTGACAATTACCAGAGTTCTCATTTAAACTCTCCTCTTCAGTGATGATAATATTTTCAATGTCCTTCATTGTTAAATGATCCTGGAACGCATGGTAGAGGATATGTTTAAGCTCCTCCAGTGTTATCCGTTGCATGTCAAACTGGGGAGAGAAAATGTGAGAATTTAGTCAGAGTTTGCACCAAAACACTATCAAAGGCCCTTGCACTTAGTTCAAACCTTTCCCCCAATTTCATAAGAGAGATACACTCACAAAGAAATGGCCTCTTTGTTCTCAAGACCTTTTCAGAGCAAAATGTTAGCCAGTGAAATGGGAGCTGCTGCCCTCCCAAATCCAATACTTTTATTATAGAATAGAGTAGAGTAGAGTAGAGTAGAGTAGAGTAGAGTAGAGTAGAGTAGAGTAGAGTAGAGTAGAGTAGAGTAGAGTAGAGTAGAGTAGAGTAGAGTAGAATAGAATAGAATAGAATAGAATAGAATAGAATAGAATTCTTTATTGGCCAAGTATGATTAGACCGTGGCACGACAAAACCGCGCTCGACTAAAGCGCGCCCGATTAAACCACGTCGCTGACATCATCAACAGGGCGACAACAGTGAGCACGGAGAAAGAAGGGCGCTTTAAATAGCGCTTTGAAAGCAAGCCGATTCAAGTTAAGGTAAGGGTTAGGGTTAGGGTTAGGGTTAGGGTTAGGGTTAGGTTAAGGGTTAGGGTTAGGTTAAGGGTTAGGGTTAGGGTTAGGGTTAGATTAAGGGTTAGGGTTAGGTTTAGGGTTAGGTTAAGGGTTAGGGTTAGGTTTAGGGTTAGGTTAAGGGTTAGGGTTAGGGTTAGGTTTAGGGTTAGGTTAAGGGTTAGGGTTAGGTTTAGGGTTAGGGTTAGGGTTAGGTTTAGGGTTAGGTTAAGGGTTAGGGTTAGGGTTAGGGTTAGGTTTAGGGTTAGGTTAAGGGTTAGGGTTAGGTTTAGCGTTAGGTTAAGGGTTAGGGTTAGGTTTAGGGTTAGGTTAAGGGTTAGGTTTAGGTTTAGGTTTAGGATTAGGTTTAGGGGGTTAGGTTTAGGGGTTAATTTTAGGTTTAGCGTTTACAGCGTGCTTTTTTCTCCATGCTGTTGTCGCGCTGTGATGACGTCAGCTACGCGGTTTCGTCGAGCGCCCTTTAGTCGAACGCGGTTTTGTGGTGGAACCTGATTAGACAGACAAGGAATTTGTCCTTGGTGCATCTGCTGTCAGTGAACATAAGGAGAATAAAAATACATTCATCAAGAATAAAAAGATACATCACTTAGTGATAGTCAAGGTTACTAACAAACTATCAAATCATACTAGGAAACAAATAAAACAATATAAATTGAAAGATACAAGCAACATGATAATAGTGATAAGTGGGGAGAGATAGATACTAGGAAGGAAGAGAAGAAGAATAGCAGTACATTCTTGGTGAATTATTGACACTGTATTGGGAATTAGTTGTTAAGCAGAGTGATGACATTCGGGGGAAAAAGTGTACAATTCTTGGGATATCCCCAGGGTGTCTGTGAAATCTGCATGTACATGCACGTGTGCACACCCGTACACACACACACAAATCAGTTGTTTGGTTTTATCCTAAGGCATCCTTCTGTAGAACTTGTAGCTTGACTATGGGAAGGCTAGCTGGATGGACCTTTGGAGGCTGACCTCCTCAGTGTGAGATGCAGCCATGTGGCTATGGAATCTATGCAGAGACATAATTTCTTTGGTTAGGTCATTAGGCATCATTTGGAAGAACCTGCCAGAGTCCTGTCTATATGGAGGTTGGCTGAATAGAAAGAGAACATAGGAACAAATAATCTTCTAGTGTCTTCGGAGGCATCCAGACCATGGTTATCCCAAAGGTACACTATATCGCCAAAAGTATTCGCTCACCTGCCTTTACTCGCATATGAACTGTAAGTGACATCCCATTCCTAATCCATAGGGTTCAATATGACGTCGGTCCATCCTTTGCAGCTATAACAGCTTCAACTCTTTTGGGAAGGCTGTCCACAAGGTTCAGGAGTGAGTTTATGGGAATTTTTGACCATTCTTCCAGAAGCGCATTTGTGAGGTCACACACTGATGTTGGACGAGTTTACGTGGCCTACCACTTTGTGGCTGAGTTGCTGTTGTTCCCAAACACTTCCACCTTCTTATAATACAGCTGACAGTTGACTGTGGAATATTTAGGAGTGAGGGAATTTCACGACTGGATTTGTTGCACAGGTGGCATCCTTTCACAGTTCCACGCTGGAGTTCACTGAGCTCCTGAGAGCGACCCATTCTTTCACCAATGTTTGTAAAAACAGTCTGCATGGATAGGTACTTGATTTTATACACCTGTGGCCATGGAAGTGATTGGAATACCTGATTCTGATTATTTGGATGGCTGAGCGAATACTTTTGGCAATATAGTGTACTTTTCCAAAAGGCAACTAGACAGAACTGAAGAAGCTTTTTGGATGAGAAGCAAAATGTTTTTAAGGAAAAAAAAAAACCAAGAAAATCCAATCACTTTTTGGAAAAGTCCCTTTGGGATAGTTTTCCAATCCAACCACATCTGAACAGGGCACTGAAGACTGCACACCCAGCACAAGGAAGCAAACATTTTATCCTGAGATAGCAACAGATTGAGTCCCCTGGGTTGGATGAACCCAATAGTTATTCATGTACATATATTTTATCATTATAAATAGATACATAAACACCCAACTTAAAAAAAACAACAACCACATTTCACTTCTTGTCCTTTACTTTCCTCACAGACCCATTAACTATTTCTTATTTTATGCCGTTGTGATCATTATTTAAAGAGTCTGTTATCTCCTTTTATTTAATCTATACCATCCCTTTTATCATTTTGCAATAAAATTTCAGTGACAGCCTTTGAAGAGGTCCAGGGAAACTCATAATATCTATTGATGAGTTCTCCATGGATTCTGTACATTTTTGTGAATTAGATATCGTAGGATGTAGCTCAACAAAGAGCAAACATCTCAAACCTCTGATTGGTAGTAGTGATGATGATATATGACAATAGCACAACTCAGGGGCTGCCACAAAGAAGAGTGGGTCAAGCTATTCTGCAAAGCACCTGAAGGCAGGACAAAAAGCAATGGATGGAAACTAATCAAGAAGAGAAGCAACTTAGAACTAAGGAGAAATTCCCTGACAGTTAAAACAATTAATCAGTGGAACAACTTGCCTCCAGAAGTTGTGAATGCCCCAACACTGGAAGTCTTTAAGAGGAGATTGGGCAACCATGTGTCTGAAATGGTATAGAGTCTCCAGTTTGAGCAGGGGTTGGGCTAGAAGAGCGGAGGTGGCGCAGTAGTTAGGGTGCAGTACTGCAGGCCATTTCAGCTGACTATTATCTGCAGTTCAGCGGTTCTAATCTCAGCGGCTCAAGGTTGACTCAGCCTTCCATCCTTCCGAGGTAGGGGAAATGAGGACCCAGACTGTGGGGGCGATAGGCTGACTCTGTAAACCGCTTAGAGAGGGCTGAAAGCCCTATGAAGCGGTATATAAGTCTAACTGCTATTGCTAGAAGACTTCCAAGGTCCCTTCCAACTCTGTTATTCCGTTCCAACTTCAGAAACCAAGTGGCATACAGCACAACATAGCATGAATATAACCTATGTCAAGTGTCAGATCCTAAACCAGTGATGGCTAATCTTTTACGTCAACGTGTGCTGACCTGTGTGCCACAAATGGCACACAAAACTGTCCTGCCTGGACCGTGTGGCCTCACTGGCCTTCGTGTGCCCAGGATACTGAAACCCGGAAGTACATGTTCTGGCACTAGAACTTCTGGTTTCCAGCACAGGTGCCTCCCCAATTAACAGCTGGCCATCGCAAATAGACGTGACGAAAACACAGAAGCTTGGGTGCCGGCGCATGCATGCACACCAGAACGCTGCTCTTCTGCGTTTTGATGCTCCTGCACATGCAGAGTCCAGCTGACTGGCGCGTGTGTGTGTATGCACAGGAACGTGGAAGAGGCGCCAGCAAGGCTACGAGTCCCGCGTGGGATGGCTCTGTGTGCCGTTTCCGGCATACGAGCCATAGGTTTACCACCACTGTCCGAAACTCTACAACTGGTTGGTGCTGGATACATATTTCTAAGTGTGAGCTTGATAGAAGAACTGCAAAGGTTATTTTGCTGTTGCCCACGAGAGGTAGCCAAACACATTTAAAAAAAAAGAAAAAGAAAACAGCTCCTGAAGTGTGATTGTCACAAATGACACTGGCTTTTTATAGTAACTCCAGATGCCAGAGGAAAAAAAAACGCAGAGTTTGTAAATCACCCAGCTTATGGCTTGGTAAGCAAGCCAGTCAGCTGGGCATCACTGTCAGCTGTGGATGATAAAGGAGAAAACTTTAGCAATTGATTGATGGCTATTTTTAGTAATGGCTGTGCAGGTGAACTGGTTGGGTGGGGGAGCTTTTTGGCATTATAGCAAATGTTTCATTGAGCCACAAAAAGGAACTTAAGAAGAAGAAAAAAGGCCTTGCAAATATTACTTAGAACTCTGCGTTGCACAACGAGCATCTTTGGAAACAGAAATAGAACATTGGTCTTCTGGAGGAAGGATGAAAACAGTCAGAAATGACTGGGGGTTGTTTTCAAATTATCGGGATGGCCAGAAGCTGTGATGATTGCTCTTATTTTGCATCTCCTGCCACATACCTCCCTTAGACCAATAAGATCGCACAGGATGGGCCTTCTCCAGGTGCCTTCAGCAGGACAATGCCGGCTGGCGGCGCCTAGGAGTAGGGCCTTCTCTGTTGCCGCTCCGGCCATATGGAATGAGCTGCCCCCAGAGATCCGGGCCATCCCCATTCTCATGGCCTTTTGCAAAGCCATTAAAACCTGGCTTTTCCGGCAGGCCTTCTGATTGGTGTTTGTTGCGTTCTTTTTTTTTAACTTTGTGTGTCCTATTGTTTTTAAGCTCTTTTAATTTCTTTTTATTCTGTAAGCCGCCCGGAGTCCTTCGGGATTGGACGGCATAGAAACCTAATAAATTCAATTCAATTCAATACTTTCGGATACAAGGCATACGGTGGCTACAGCCAGAACCAGTTGATGGTGGTTACATCCCCACTGCAAGAGATAAAATACAGCACAAGTATTCTTCATTTACTGATTAAAATTGGGACTGACAACACTTTTGCTAATGATGATGATGATGATGATCATCATCTTTTAACAAACCCATAATTCCTTGCAGGGTTGAATCTGGGCAACTGAATGGAGCTAGCAGAGTCCTTCCTGTTGCCATTGCAGAGTTTTGTTCAAAAGATATATTTGTTGTGGCCCGCCAGTGGCCAGTGGAGCTGGCAGCAGAGTGGGACAGTGAGGAGGTTGGGGAGGCGCATCAGCCAGTCCTGGAGGCTGGGGAAGGCTCGGACAAGGGCTCTGCATGGTTCCACCACAAAACTGCATTCGACTAAAGGGCGCTCGATGAAACTGCGTAGCTGACGTCATCACAGTGCGACAACAGTGCGGAGACAGAAGCACGCTGTAAACGCTAAACCTAAAATTAACCCCTAAACCTAAACCTAACCCCCCTAAACCTAATCCTAAACCTAACCCTAAACCTAACCCTAAACCTAACACTTAACCTAACCCTAAACCTAATCCTAACCCTTAACCTAACCCGAAACCTAACCCTAAACCTAACCCTAAACCTAACCCTAACCCTAACCCTAACCCTAACCCTAACCCTTACCTTAACTTGAATCGGCTTGCTTTCAAAGCGCTATTTAAAGCGCCCTTCTTTCTCCGCGCTCGCTGTTGTCGCCCTGTTGATGACGTAAGCGACGCGGTTTAATCGGGCGCGCTTTAGTTGAGCACAGTTTTGTCATGCCACGGCTCTGCATTGGAGGCAGAAGTGGGGTCGAGGCCATCGGGCAGTGATGAGATCCCTATGAAGCTAGACAGCAGTGAGGCAGAGGAACAGCTGGAGCCTGTTCCCAGTGTGTGCATGCACAGAGCTGCCAGAACAAAAGAACAACTCAGAAATCAGGGTATACTTGGGAGTAAAGCCACAGGTAGAAGGTGAATGGCCCCTCCCATAGGAAATAAAAGAGGAGCGAAAGAGGGGTGGGCTTTTGCAGGAAACAATGTAGTTGTTCAGTCATTAGATTATTTTCATGGGTGTGAATCTCAGAGACTCCGTGCCCAGTCTTTCCTTGCACAGCACCTCATTTGGAAAATATTTACATGGCAGCTTTCCAAGATAGATAAGGTCGGTGATCATAAATATACCTTTGAAAGACTGTTTGCCAGGCCTTGCTGAATGTGAATGAGAGGAATTCTCATTTGTTTAATAAATGGGGTTTTGTCAGGATCAGGACTCTGCTTCATGCTTTTTGGGGAAGCCTAGATCAGAACAATAATCTCAATCTGCCTCTATATAGGATTGAACTCACAGTCTTCTAATTGTGAGGTGAGAGTGCCACCTCTCGGATACAGCACCACTCCAACACTTTTGCTAATGATGCAGTCATAAAATAGAACATCACATGACCATGCCTGAGTTACAATGTCAGTTAATCAGTTTTACCTGCAGTTTAGCAAACTTCCAGGGGCCGTTAAGCACAATGTCACATGACCATGATTTGTGACTTCCTGCTGGCTTCCCCATTGACTTCGCTTGTCACAGTTGGAAATTGACAGCGAAGGTTGCAAGAACACATTGAGATGTTGCAATCGCTGTAACTTGGAGAACCGCTCCTAAGTCTCCTTTTCAGTATTTTTGTAACTTTGAATAGTCACAGAACAAGTGGTTGGTGGAGGAAGATTAGAGGCAACTTTTTTTGGCTATGCTTCAGCAAGTGACAAAACATAATCGCCTTTAGTGACTCTCAGAAGCTAAGAATAATCCTGCTTATTTAAGAGGATTCCTGGACAGTTATCTATATCCGAAAGATTGCAGAAGAAGAAAATGATGTTTTCTTCTATATTGTTGTCAAGAAAACAACACAGAAGTTGGGCTTCACTCAAAGGACACATTGCTTGGTCTCAGAAATTAAGTAATATCAGTGTCAGTGTTCCAAGTAATACACCCATCAAAAACAGAACTCCGAGGCAGGTAGATTCCTCAAAGAACATGTTTATTGGATGCATTAAATCGGTGCAGTCAGTGAAAACCAACTCTGAAAAGTTTTCCCCAGTAATGAAATAATTGAAATAGCATTTGATACCCTCCCCTATTGTCACAGGTCACATTCTCCACTCAGGACATTTGGCAGGCTCCTTGGTTAAGTTTCCTCCTCCTTCAACTGCCCCCTGTGTATTTGACCTTGGTTCCCATGAGAAAGCTTTTTGTTTTGACTACTAGCTAGGTTAACATGTCCCTCCTCCCCCTTATGGGTTTGTGGCAAATAGGAGGCAGCAGAAGATGGCTTCAGTCAGATTCGCTTCAGAATTGACAATCAGCCCCAGTGAGGATTTGGATGGGAGACCACTTAGTGTTTTTCAACTTGACAGTTTGAAGATGTATGTGCTTCATCTTCCAGAATTCCCCAGCCAGCATGCTGGCTGGGGAATTCTGGGAGTTGAAGTCTGAATATCTTCAAGATGACAAGGTTGAAAAGGACTGACCTCGATATCTCAGAGCTGCAGAGTAGTCTGGGAAGATGGAAACAGAAACTGGAAGAGACAATGGCAAGCCATTTCTGCAATACTGCCAAAAGCATAAATGTAGTCACCAGAAATCTAGCTTAATTTAAGGGTGCCTATATGCATTTTTAATAACGTGTGTAATGACATTAACATCACTGCGGTTTCTGCCAGATGCCCATCATTTTACCCTAACTGCAGACTAAACACCACGTAATACATTACTCCCTTACACTTACTCAGCTGACTGTTATAGTACAGTTTAGTGCTGTGTTTCCCATTCAGGCTTTTAAAACAGTGAGATTGGGACATGATGTCCTTGAGTCTCATTTACCAGCAGTTACAGGTAGTTCTTGATTGAGGACTATAATTGGAACCAGAATTTCTGTTTATTCGTCCTTGTGGTTGTAAGTTGAATCTGACCTGATTATACAACATTTCTTACAGCAGCAAATCCCTGGGGCTGTTAAATGAATCCAGCTTCCCCAAGTTTTGTCATTCTTTTTTGTCAGAATTTGGCAAAAAAAGAATTCAGCGCAATGATATTTATGTCATCTACTTAAAGTCTTAAACTTTCTATTGTTTATATACCTTACAGTGTTGGATATAAAACCGAAGTCAGGAAAAGTGGATATTCTTATCATTAGTTTCATCTTAAACTATTGATGTAATGAGCATTATGAACATCTGGCTTTTGCATTCGAAGTTAGTATAACTCTGGTTTCTCTTCACATCACATAAATCTTTGCCTATTACTGATTTTTCAAACTGGCCTGGAAAACTTTGTTTAGAGAATGAAAGAAAGTGCTATAAATTAATATCAGTGGGAATTTAAACCCTCCACCAATTTTTGACAATCTTTCTGCTTTCCTGTGAAAGATACTGCTTTTTTTTTGGCCTCTTACCAAGGTAATTTTAATCATGCCCTTTGAATAATCTTTGGGAAACATCCATCAGAGAGGAAAACCTTCCTTCTTCGCAGAGATTCTCAGAATAATCTCACGACCAAGAGGGATGGCAGGATCCCTTGATCATTGTATGGGTGGTTTGAAATGAATAAGGCCTAGGTGCCCTAAGCCTTCAATCTGTGGGCCAAAGGGACAATAGGCAATAGCTCAAACCTGATTTTTTTACTGAGTTGTTCGGAGTTTTTATTCTTGATTTTTCATACTAGACTGTAGCCCTGATGATTTCTCATCTAAGCATTAACTTGGCCTTGCTCTTGCTTAGCATCTGAATCCTGACAAGGTGGACCAAGTACTCCACTTGCTAAGATGGGGCAGGAACAGATTTACACCGTACTATCTGATGACTTGGCGTTGTCCAAGTATTTATTTACCCCAACCCTCCTTCCATTAATGTTGCCGCAATTTCTAATGTTGGATTTTTCCCCTTACCAGAGGGAGCCCCCTTGAGGAGTACTGTGAAGCCGTTACCATGGCAACTCCTCAGCGCTGTTCAGTAGAAGCCATTTTATGGCAGTACAGTAGAAGCCATTTGAAGGCACAACAGGATGTATCTTAACAGAACACAAACCCCAAAGGGTATGCCACACCCACCCAGTCACATGCCCACCAAGCCATGCTCACCAAGCCACACCCACAGAACCAGTGGGGAAAAATTTTGAATTTCACCACTGTAGATAACCATATGTTGACAACGACTTGAAGGCAGACCATCAATCAATCTTTCAGAAGAATGGCTGGTACTATCCTAGCAAAGTTTGTAAGAAGTTATCTTTAAATAGGAATGTCAGCTCAAAGGGAAAATTGCAAAAATATGTGCGGGTTGAAGAAAATAGAAAAAAAAATGCATTTATTGTGCAACAGTGTGAACAAAAAATTGGGAAACCTTATTGCATGATTTCTTTCCCCCCTTCCCCCCCCCCCCCGAGAAATTTAGGATATCTGACTGGCGAAAGAGACGGAAGAAACAGAAGGAAAACTCAGATCAGATGAAAGAGATAAGTTAACATTGACTGCTATTGTTTATAGGATCCATTGAAGTAAATGCCAGTGTATATGGTACATGCCAATGATGGCGAACCTTTTTGTAAATGCGTGCCAAAATTTTGCGTGTGCGCACAATAGCCCTCACCCACAATGTAATGTGCCCCATTCACCTGTGTATGTGTGCACAACACACACACACACACACACACACACACACACACACACACACACACACGTGGAAGACTGAGTTTTCACTCTCCCCAGGCTCCGGAGGCTTTCTTGAAGCCTGGGGAGGGCGAAAACAGCCTTCCCCGGCCTTCTGGATGCCCTTCGGAAATGGATCGTTTCTGAACTTCCAGTTTTTTTTTTTTTTTTTTTTATTGCAAATTTATATGCCGCCCTTTTCCCTGAGGGGACTCAGGGCGGCTTACAGCAATAAAGGGAAGGGGGTGCAAGACAAAACTTAAAAAGAAAAAAAAAATCGTGATTAAAGGAAATTGGTCATAAAAACACAACATTCACTCAACATTCGGGCGGGGTGAGAGTAATCCTATCCCCAGGCCTGACGGGATAGCCAGTTCTTGAGGGCTGTGCGGAAGGCCTGGACTGTGGTGAGGGTACGGATCTCCACGGGGAGGTTGTTCCATAATGTCGGAGCTGCAACTGAGAAGGCTCTCCTCCGCGTAGTCGCCAGTCGGCACTGACTGGCGGATGGAATTCGGAGGAGGCCTACTCTGTGCGATCTGATGGGACGCAGGGAGGTAATTGGCAGGAGGCGGTCTCTCAAATAGTCAGATCCACTACCATGGAGCGCTTTATAGGTGGTAAGTAAGACCTTGAAGTGCACCCGACGATCAACAGGTAGCCAGCGCAGCTCACGGAGGATTGGTGTTATATGGGCGAACCGTGGTGCGCCCATGATCACTCGCGCGGCCGCGTTCTGGACTAGCTGAAGTCGCCGGATGCTCTTCAAGGGCAGCCCCATGTAGAGCACATTGCAGTATTCCAGCCTAGAGATCACAAGGGCTCGAGTGACTGTTGTGAGAGCCTCCCGGTTCAGGTAGGGCCGCAACTGGCGCACCAGGCGAACCTGGGCAAATGCCCCCCTGGTCACAGCCGACAGATGGTGGTCAAAACTCAGCTGTGGATCCAGGAGGACTCCCAAGTTGCGGACCCTATCTGAGGGGAATAAATTTTGCCCCCCCAGCCTGATTGATGGAACGTTAACCAAATTTTTGGGAGGAAAACACAACAGCCACTCGGTCTTTTCCGGGTTGAGTACCAGTTTGTTAGCTCTCATCCAGTCTTTAACAGCCTCAAGGCCCCGGTTCATCACGTCCACCGCTTCATTGAGTTGGCACGGGGCGGACAGATACAACTGCGTATCGTCCGCATATTGATGGTACTTAATCCCGTGCCTCCGAATGATCTCGCCCAGCGGTTTCATGTATATGTTAAATAGCAGGGGGGACAGAACCGAACCCTGCGGCACCCCATAGGTTAGGGGCCTCGGGGACGATCTCTCCCTCCCCACCAACACCGACTGCGACCTGTCCGAGAGGTAGGAGGAGAACCACTGTAAAACAGTGCCGCCCACCCCCACCTCCCGCAGTCGTCGCAGAAGGATACCATGGTCGATGGTATCGAAAGCCGCTGAGAGGTCAAGGAGAACCAGGATGGACGCATAGCCTCCATCTCTGGCTCTCCAGAGATCATCGGTCAATGCGACCAAAGCGGTTTCAGTGCTGTAACCGGGCCTGAAGCCAGACTGGAAGGGGTCAAGATAGTTAGCTTCCTCCAAGGTACGCTGAAGCTGTAAGGCCACCACCTTCTCAACAACCTTCCCCAGAAAGGGGAGGTTGGAGACTGGACGATAGTTGTTAAGAACTGCTGGATCCAAGGACGGTTTCTTCAGGAGGGGCCTCACCACCGCCGCCTTAAGTGCGGTGGGGAGGTGTCCCTCCCGAAGAGAGGCGGTGACAACCGCCTGGATCCAGCCTCGTGTCACCTCTCTGCTGTTGGCAGTCAGCCAAGAGGGACACGGGTCCAGTATACAGGTGGAGGAACTTACAGCTCGCATAGCCTTGTCCACATCCCCAGAGGCAACATCCTGAAACTCAACCCAGAGATGGTCTACCAAGTTATTCCCCTGTGTCCCGGCTGGATCTGCAGGGGTGGAGTCCAGTTCCGATCGAAACCGAGCAATTTTGTCCGCCAAGAACTGACTATATTCCTCAGCCCTTCCCTGTATGGGGTTCCCCGTCTCCCTCCTATTTAGGAGGGAGCGGGTTATCCTAAACAGGGCGGCTGGGCGAGACTCGGCGGACGCTACCAAGGAGGCAATGTGTGATCTTTTGGCAGTTCTCAGTGCCCAAATATACTCCTTGGTGCAGGCTGTCAACAATGCTCGGTTCGGTACGGACCTATCGGATCTCCACCGGTGCTCTAGGCGTCTCCTCCGGCGCTTTATCTCGCGGAGCTCCTCGGTGAACCAAGGGGGTCTCCGCGAGCCGCTGACCCGGAGGGGCCGTAGTGGCGCAATTCGGTCAAGAGACTCTGATGCCGCCGAGTGCCAGGCCGCAGCAATAGTCTCCGCCGAACTGTGGGCGAGAGCATCTGGAATGACCCCAAGCTCCGTCTGGAACCTAACAGGGTCCATCAGTCGCCTGGGGCGGAACCACCTGGTCGGTTCCTCCTCCCTACGGTGGGGGTTTGGCCTCCGGAAGTCTAGCCTCAGTAGGTAGTGGTCTGACCACGACAGGGGAATGGTCTCATTTCCCCTCAGACCAAGATCATAATTCCACTGCTCCGAGAGGAATACGAGGTCGAGTGTATGTCCCGCCAAGTGGGTAGGGCCTCGAATTACCTGGGTCAGGCCCATGGCTGTCATGGAGGCCATGAACTCCTGCGCTCCATCAGAGTGTTCGCCGAGCGAAGGCAAATTGAAGTCCCCCAGAACCATTAGTCTAGGGAACTCAATTGCTAGCTCGGCTATTGACTCGAGGAGCGCAGGGAGGGCCGCTGCAACGCAGTTGGGAGGCAGGTACGTTAGCAGCAAACCCGCTTGACCCTTGAGGTCCAACTTCACTAGCAGGGACTCACACCCGACAAGCTCCGGAGCAGGGATCCTACGAGGAGCTAAAGACTCCCGGACTACAATAGCCACACCGCCACCCCTTCCCTGGGCTCTCGGCTGATGAAGCACCTGAAACCCGTCTGGGCACAGCTCTACGAGGGGGACTCCTCCCTCCGTGCCCAGCCATGTTTCAGTAATACATGCCAGGTCTGCCCCCTCGTCTACAATCAAGTCCCGGACGAGGGGAGCCTTATGGATAACAGACCTGGCATTTAGCGACAGCAGCCTGAGACCAGGGTCCTGATCGCTCACGCCATCTGACCTTGGAGTGGGACTCATAGGGCCGGAAGGAGGGATCTCTGCAATATAGCGAACCCTCCTTCCCCTGTAATGGCCAGCCCTAAAGTCCCCGCCATATCTGCCTCTCCCTGTTATGACCGCAATGCTCCGACTCTCTCCCGTGGGCATAATTCCCCCAACCACCCCAATGGCCCCCGCATGTCCCGCCAGGTCCTCCGAATCAGGCATACTCAGGCACTCACACAGGCAGTCCCCACAATATAATTAAAACACAAAAAGAATACAGCAATAATAGTACTAAAAAGTGGGTCTTTCATACTAACTCATTCAGTCTCACGCACTCAACATACCCATTTAAAATTGCGCAACACAGAATTTAAAATTATAAGTTCCAAAAGAGCCAGCCTCCCTTCCTCCAGTTCCAGAGAAATCCAAGGCCAAAGTCCAAGAACCGTATTCTATAAATAGTTGTAGATGGAGGGGGGGGCAGAGCACAGGCCCCAGGCAACAGCCAACACCAGCTTTGCAAACCCACACCCTCCAGATCCAGATAGAGCGTGGTATAATAAACAATAACGGTCCATAGGAGATAAAACGGTAGTATGCAGGGGGGTATCTTATCTTCCCCTTCTCCTGAAGTCCTGGAGCGGCCAAAGTCTATATGTCCAAAATTTACAAGTGACTGGAACCAGTTAGAAGGGGGAAAGGGGGGGTGCCAACTTAATATCCAGTTTTTAAAACGCCAAGTTCCTGTCCCTGAAACTGCCATCCTCTATCACTTCCTTCCCCAAACCAAATGCACCATAAGTATGTATACCATAAAATATCAGGATGTTAAACAGATGGTCGTTGTTCAGTGGTAGCAGGTGGTGGGGAAGAGCAGTTGTTCCGGGCCAATGCCGATGGTCGCAGGCCAGGCAGTAAAACTCACATAAGTGAGAGCAGATAGACAGGCAAACGTGGCTCCACAGTAGCAGGGGCAGACAGGAAGGGAAAAAAAAAGTTGTCCAAACCACGGGAGGGATAAAAGGAGAGGCTCCAAGGCGAGAGGGTAAGCACTAAAATACAGGATAGAGGAGGGACGGGTGTTCAGGCAAGCTATGATGGTAGTGGCTAATTCGCCCAAGCCACAATAATTTCCTCCTCTTTACCTTGATGGTTATGGTAATAGTGCAGATGATAATAGCCAATTTCAAATCCCCCAAGCTCACCGTTCCTTTTCTGGTTATAGGTAAAAATCCGGAGTTCCTCTCCACTAAAATCCAGAGTTCTTCTCCAAGCCCCAACACTGTTTGGATCTAAAAAAACAGTGGGGGGGGCAATCGTGAAAGCAAAAGCTCAGACAGCCATTTTCCATCCAATTCCTGCTGCCACCATTCCGCTGCTCTAAGGCACCTTCCCGGACCAGGGCTCACCAGGGCTCACCCAATAGGGCAGGCGACCTTCAGGGGCACCCAGGGCCCCCAAGTAGCCAAAATGTTCAAGACGCCAACCGTCCGCGTCTCGCCGCCGCCGCCCTCGTTCGGTGGATCAGCTGTTGGGTTGCTCAGCTGTTAAGCGCAATGGAGCCTTCGGGAGCGATGTTTTTAAAAGATTTTTTCGTCCGGTCCTGGGGATTCTGATGACTTAATCTCACCCAGGCTCTTCCGGAAGTTGGAAGTTGGCTCATTGGGCCCATTTTTTGCCCTCTCCAGGCTCCAGAGGCTTTCCTGAAGCCTGGGGAGGATGAAAATGGCCTCCCCCTGCCCTCCTAAAGGCTGAAAAGTGCACCTGCGCATTGGAGCTGATGGCTCATATGCCAGCATATATGGCTCCATGTGCCACCTGTGACACGTGTGCTATTAGTTCGCCATCATGGGTATATGCCAGTGGTGGGTTTCAAAAATTGTTCGAACCTACTCTGTGGGTATGGCCTCTTTTGTGGGAGTGGCTTGCCACCCATGTGACCGGATGTGAAGATGCCGACGACACTTGTCAGAACCACCTTAAATCACCTCACATACAGCACTGGCATTCATAAGAATATGACGTAAACCTGTTTTTTAAAAGGCATCTTTGGTTTGCGTTAAAACAACTTCAACACATGCAATGTTCTGATTGCGCCACAAATGCAGTAATCATCCTTACCTTTCACAGAGGCACTGAGTTTTATAAATATGAGCATGATAGTGTAGAATAATCATATCCAAGGAGTTTCAAAAATTTTTGGAACCTCTTCTGTAGGTGTGGCCTGCTTTCCGGGTCCATTGGTGGAACCTCTTCTAACCGATTCGGTAGATTTGACGAACCGGTTCTACCGAATAGGTGCGAACTGGTAGGAACCCACCTCTGGTATATGCCCTCAATGGGTCACTGGATAATTTTGTCGCGCAACTGTAAAAACTGTGTGTGGATTAATGACACTCCTGTGGACACTTTTATAGGATCCCAATTGAATGAGAACTATATCTTTTTCCTTATCCAGGTGGTTTACAGGCTACGGGATGATATATTAATGATGAATTGTACTGATGAATTGCATTATATATGAGTTAAGGTCATAATTTCAGAAGAAGAAGAAAAAGGAACGATGGGAAGATTAAGCTTGTGCTATGTTTTGGAATGCTAAATTCTGAGGAACATATGTCCCGTGCCCCTATTTCTATCAACCTGGGTAGATTCATTTACAAATTAATTATTAGAGTAATAGCTGCTATTTTGAGAGGTAAAAGTGGTAAGGGGAATTAATCGAGAAGAGCAAGAGTACACTGTCAAATGGCAATTATTATTCTCATAAATTTAATGGATACATTTATATTCCTCTTAATCTCTGCAGTTTCAGCAGAACAATATTTCTTAATTAAAACTTCCCCAGCAACTTTTAAGAACACGTGGACTTCAACTTCCAGAATTCTGCGGCCTGTGGTGTGTGTGTGTGTGTGTGTGTGTGTGTGTGTGTGTGTGTGTATGTGTGTGTGTTGGAGTTCACACATCTGAAAGTTGCTGAGGTTAAGAAGCAAAGCAAAGTGCAGGAGAGCAGAGCAACCAGGGTGATTAAGGGACTGGAGACCAAAAAATTCATTCATTCCAGAAGAATGAAACATTTTGGGAAATATTAAAAAAAGGTGGGATAGAACATTTCCTCTAAAGGAAAAAAAAATCTTAATGGAGACAGAAACCAGCACCAGTCTCCCTGCCCCTGTAGGAAGTTATCACCCAGCCCGCTCCCAGAAAAATGAAATATGCTATTGAAAAGGCAGAATATTTCTTTGGATGTGAAAAGGAAGAAACATGTTTTAAAAGACAGAATAGCTGCCTGCAGCTTCCTGCCCATCCCCCTTTGTCAATGGGCCATTAAAGCCTGAGCTAGTCCACTTTACATAATAAAGAGTTCTCCCCTTCAGCTCCAGAGTAATAGGATTAAGGCATGATAATAGTGGTCCTTTACCCAACTCGCCACATGGCATCTGAGAACTCAACCAAACCTGGATTCAAAATGCAGCCTAGAGAGTTGCCCCTGCATGGGCCCATGGGAGTCTGACAACCAATCAGAATACAAGATCAAAGGCCAGAGAGGGCATAAAAACCAGGGACTCAGCTTCTCTTCCTTCCTTGCCTTGCCTTCTCTTCTCCACCAACATTGAAGCATGTGATCCCCTTTTCTGCTCAGGACTCAAGCCACGTGGTCCTGTCCACCATTAAAACCATCTTTTCAAACAGCCTCCATGCCTCCAGTGTCTTTTTCCTCACTTGGAGCCAAACCCAGAAGGACATTTCTTCCAACACCCCCAAGCAGAAACTGAGGAGGCCAGCTTTTAGAAATGCAGATTTGGTATGCTTAGAGGCCAGATATAAGAATCCTGTGGGCCAGATCCGACCTGAAGGCCTTGAGTTTGACACCCCTCTCTTAGATAATCACTACTTAGTCTTAGATAAGTAGCAAGTACTTAGGAGCAAGACTAAGCAGATAAAAATTTACGTGTGAGGAATACACGACTAAACTAATACCTCCTTCTCTACAGTGTCATCCATGTGTCCTCATGTTTTGGGGTGAACAGAATACTGATTTATTATGTCATTGATATTGGTTCTCTCATCGTCTCTACTTTTAAAGGCCTTCTTAAGCTAATTTTTGAACCAGAAACTAAAATCTAAAATTAGATATTTATTGTTCAAATTACTTAAATCCCTGAAATCACAACAGCTTTTAGCACAAACTTGCCACCAAGCATATTGTTCTACAGCAATGGTTCTCAATCTTGCAAACTTCAAGACAAGTGGACTTCAACTCCCAGAATTCCCAGCCAGCGCAGGTTAAGATTACACTAGGCTGGGGAGGTCTGGGAAGTGAAGTTCAACCATCTTACAGATGTCAAGGTTGAGAAACACTATTCTACAGGATTTTTTGAGTAACATGGGGATGTAACAAGAGTATATCTCACTCATTGGATTGACAGATTATGTTCTATCAAGTCATTTTTGACTGCTAGCAAACACATAGAGATTTTTTCTCCGGCTCCCCAGCCAACAGATATTGTATTTCCTAGTCATACAGATATGTGTGGATTGGGGAAGGGGGATTGCTTGGCTAAGATCAGTTTGTTTATTTATTTATGCTGTTTCACTTTAAAAATATCCATGTTTATTAATTTATAATATCAAAGCCAAATTATTAGTTAAAAACAAATCCCTACAAGTTACTTCTTCAGATTCTGATGAAGAAAGTCCAAAATAAGCAAATTTCAGCAGGTACATTGGTAAAATCTTGGGGAAATATCTTGCAACAAACAGAAAATCTTCTTGACTCGTTGCCCCAAATTAAATAAATTACGCCACTGTTTCTCAACCTTTGAAGATGTATGGACTTCAACTCCCAGTTTTCAGAGAAGAAAACTGCCTTTTGAGAACATGCCTCCCCCAAACACCTTTGAGATAATCATGACCTGGAGTGTCAATCATCCATAGACATTCAGCACTACATTTTCACATGTCTCTCAGGGTAGGAGACAAGGCTGAGGAAACAAACAGACTTTAGACAGATGTCAGGAAGATGCACAGGTACAGTATATGTGGTACCTTGCTCAATAGTAGTAGTAACTGTGAAAAGGATCTTGGAATCCTAGTGGACAACCATTTAAATATGAGCCAGCAGTATGAAGCAGCTGCCAAAAAAGCCAACACAGTTCTAGGGTGCATAAACAGAGGGATAGAATCAAGATCACGTGAAGTGTTAACACCACTCTATAATGCCTTGGTAAGGCCACACTTGGAATACTGCATCCAGTTTTGGTTGCCACGATGTAGAAAAGATGTGGAGACTCTGGAAAGAGTGCAGAGAAGAGCAACAAAGATGATTAGGGGACTGGAGACTAAAACATATGAAAAACGGTTGCAGGAACTGGGTATCGCTAGCTTAATGAAAAGAAGGACTAGGGGAGACATGACAGCAGTGTTCCAATATCTCAGGGGTTGCCACAAAGAAGAGGGAGTCGAACTATTCTCCAAGGCACCTGAGGGCAGGACAAGAAGCAATGGGTGGAAACTAACAAAGGAGAGAACCAACCTAAAACTAAGGAGAAATTTCTTGACAGTTAGGACAATTAATCAGTGGAACAACTTGCCTCCAGAAGTTGTGAATGCTCCAACACTGGACATTTTAAAGAAGATGTTGGATAACCATTTGTCTGAAATGGTGTAGGGTTTCCTGCCTAAGCAGGGGGTTGGACTAGAAGACCTTCAAGGTCCCTTCCAACTCTGTTATTCTATTCTATTCCAAAGATGGATCAAAATGGTGGATGACTCTCATCCCTAAATTTGCAATACCTCATGGGCCTTCCTTGAATAGAACACATTTCTATAAGATTCCCATAACCTGGGCTGCAATAATCTGGGTGGTGACCAGATGGCAGCAAACAGCAATGGGGAAACAGAACTCTTCTCTGCCATCTAGTGGTCAACTAGATTTTTTTCAGCCTTGATGTAGTAGACATGTGATAATGTCATTTGTCTACAACAAAATACAGAAGGCTCACCATGCTTACAAATAGAGTTCTTAGTATCCAAGTATTAGCTATGAAATTGAGTGTGGTTCTAATCCTTGGTAGTTGACTTACAGAAATCACTGCTCATGTATGAGCCATCTGCCAATCGGGCTTAAAAGAGATCCCCCCCCCCTCTTAGGAATGACAGATGACATTAAAAATAATAAATGTCAGATGCTTTTTCTTTTACAGTGGGATGATACATCTATGAGTCATCATACCAATTGCTTTGGTGTACTCAGACCTACATTAAATAAATAAGCAACCCAGGTTATTTAGACTAGGTTTTTAAAAAAATAGTTGAAGTGGGAACTAAGCATCTCAAGATACCCCCTTGGGATGGATTTATTTATTTACTAGCTGGATACACGTGCTTTATGATGAAACTATGTGATTGGGCAATGCAGGAGAAATCCGGTTCACTCCAGTTCAATCCGTTGGCTCAGTGGTGGTCGGTGATTGAAACCCATAAGGGGATATCGCTCCTGCCGCCTTGAACCCAGAAGCAGTTCCATAGGTGGAAGGCATAGACATTTTGGTGAGGTACTGATGTTTAGTATTGTAAGGGGCCCCAGACCTCTCCTGAGTGAAGGAGTGGAATGTCTGCCAGTTTGAACTGAGGTAAAGGAATGTGAGGCAACTGGAGTTTGAAACAGAGTTCTTTTCAGGTGGGGAGGGGGAGTAGAATCCCTTAGCATCAGAGTGTGTTAATTACTGTATAAGAAATATTAATTATCTGATGGTCAATGTGAAAAATCCTTTCTTAGCGAGCACCTAGAAGCCAAGAGGAACATACATGCCAATACATGGAAATTTCGTGATGAGTGAGTGGTATTTGGCAGATAGATAGATAGATAGATAGATAGATAGATAGATAGATAGATAGATAGATAGATAGATAGATAGATAGATAGATAGATAGATGGATGATAGATAGGTAGGTAGGTAGGTAGGTAGGTAGGTAGGTAGGTAGGTAGGTAGATAGATAGATAGATAGATAGATAGATAGATAGATAGATAGATAGATAGATAGATAGATAGATAGATAGATAGATTGATTTAGCACATGGCGCAATGGGATGGAATAGAACTGTGATTGTACAAAGTGCAAATAGCAGTAACCAAAAGCAAACCAGAACTAGACCAAACTGTAATCATTCTTCCTGTCAATTAGGGAAGGTAAAGGCAACTGAATCTTTCAATAATAGAATCATTAGGTAACTAGGATAAATGAAGGTCTGCAGGATTCAATCTGGGTTGGTCACTGAGACCAGAAATTTAGTTTTCTGAGCTCTTGGACTCTGGAGCCCATCCTCAGGGCGCTTCTTTCTCCCGGAATGTGTGCTTTGGGTTATTCCATACTTAGTATTTATGAGCCATGGTGGCGTAGTGGTTAGAATGCAGTACTGCAGGCTACTTCTGCTGCCTGCCAGCTGCCTGAAATTTGGCAGTTCAAATCTCACCAGGCTCAAGGTCGACTCAGCCTCCCATCCTTCCGAGGTGGGTAAAATGAGGAACCAAATTGTTGGGAGCAATAGGCTGACTCTGTAAACCGCTTAGAGAGAGCTGTAAAAGCACTATGAAGCGGTATATAGGTCTAAGTGCTATTGCTATTGCTATTGCTATGTGGTGCCTGGTTCTGTGTGGCCCCTAGCTGTTGATTGAGGTATTGAGCAGTAGTGAGATTCGAAAATTTTTACTATCGGTTCTGTGGGCATGGTGTGGTCTTGTGGGCATGGCTTGGTGGGCATGTCAGGGGAAGGATACTGCAAAATCCCCATTCCCTCCCCATCACCGGCTTTTCAGCTCCGTTCTCCTGTTCAGGGCAACAAAAGAAGATCAGCTGGGAGGCAGCAGGGGCATGGTCAGCCTATTTGCTGGTTCTCCAAACTACTCAAAATTTCCGCTACCTGGCTGAATAGCAATAGCAATAGCAATAGCAGTTAGACTTATATACTGCTTCATAGGGCTTTCAGCCCTCTCTAAGCGGTTTACAGAGTCAGCAGATTGCCCCCACAGTCTGGGTCCTCATTTTACTCACCTTGGAAGGATGGAAGGCTGAGTCAACCTTTGAGCCGGTGGGATTTGAACCGCCGAACTGCAGCTTAGCAGTCAGCTGAAGTGGCTGCAGTACTGCACTCTAACCACTGCGCCACCTCGGCTCTTCGAATACCACCTCCAGTATTGATCACGGCCATTAAGTCCTTGGATGTTGTGCTGCCGTCCTCAGCTCCTAAGTACCTGATAATCTCGTGGTAAATTGGCACTCCTGCTGACTGAGGACTTGGCAGCACAAGGAAACAACAGCCAATGACTTGATAACTGGCCACCAACACCCCAATCAACAACTAAAAAGTCACAACCAGGCACTACATAAACACTCCATGTAGTCGAAAGCACACATTCTGCTAGAGATAAGTTTCCTGAGGTCGGGCTCCAGCACTAGTCTGAAAGCTCAGAAGACTAAACCTCTGGTCCTGTGACTGACCCAGATTGAATCCCGCAACACACATATTTGCCTTCATTCGTGAAATAGAGATTTCTCCTAAATCTCTCTTACTTGAAAGTCACTGAGCAGAAGTGGAAGAGATCTTTTGGGCATGTTCTAGAGCAGGGGTGTCAAACTCAAAGCCCAGGGGGCAACTCTGGCCTGAGAGGACTGAAGACGTCTCTGTGGTCATGACTAAATGCCGAAGGTGCACGGAACACTGTTATCTTCCCACCAAAGGTGGTTCCTATTTTTCTACTTGCATTTTTAACATGCTTTCGAACTGCTAGGTTGGTAGAAGCTGGGACAAGTAATGGGAGCTCACGCGGCGCTAGGGATTCGAACCGCTGAACTGCCGACCTTTCTGATCGACAAGCTCAGCGTCTTGGCCACTGAGCCACTGCGTCTCCCTTATTTATTATTAAAAATGTTGAAATATCCAAGATTAAGGAGTGACTGGACAAAGCAAAAGAAAAGAAAGGGAGCCATGAAATGGCTTTTGCTGTCACTCAGTTTAATTTTGAATGTGTTGTTTTAGATGGAAAAAGAAGAAGGAAATCTCGCTAAAGTCCTCATAGATGGGGAAAGAACGTTTTGCTCTTTTATTACAACTATGTGCCAGGTTTTGTACAAATAGCCTCTCTTTCATGGTACCATCACCTCTCCAGCACTGCAGTCCTCCAGTTAAATCTCAAAGGGGTGCCTTTCATGGACCTTTCCCAAATCATTAAGCGTGAGAAGCTGTGGAAATTGCAAAGTGAAGGAAAGATACATCAGGCAAACAACAGCAAGTAGCATTTTTCTACTATCTGGAACAAGGAAGTATGCTTAAAAACAAAGGAAAACCAAACTCTAAATAAACTTATATATATATATTTAAACCTCTGATAAAAAGAGCTAGGAAAGCAGGTTTTCCTGCTTTATGTTCTGTGCAAAAATGCCCAGTTTGGAATGCCCAGCTTAGGATCTGACCAGCCTATTTTTTCAAAAAAGAGCTTGTCTAGTCCCTGATGGCGAACTCATGGCACCTGTGCCAGAGGGGGCATGCAGAGCCCTCTCCGAGGGCACGGGTGCTGTCGCCAGCTGCTCTCCTGGATTCCGGAGTGTGCATTCACGCCAGGCAGCTGATCTTTGTTTGAGCCAAAGCACCGGAAACCCGGAGATCAGCTGGCCAGTGTGTATGTGTGTGCTGGCCACCTGATTTTCAGGTTTACTGCACTCCGGTGAGCACAAAGACCAGCTGGCGTGGCAGAACCCGAAGACCAGGTGACCAGTGCGCACCTGCCACTTGGTCTTTGGGTTTCTGGCACCCAGGTTGGGCACTCGATGCTGAAAATGTTTGCCATCTAATGGTCTAATCTAATGAAGAGAAGGTGTGTGTGTGTGTGTGTACTTGAGGGGCTGTCACACAGAAAAGAAGATTAACTTCTCTAGGGCAGTGGTCTCCAACCTTGGCCACTTTAAGACCTGTGGACTTCAACTCCCAGAGTTCCTCAGCTGGCTGAGGAACTCTGGGAGTTGAAGTCCACAGGTCTTAAAGTGGCCAAGGTTGGAGATAACTACTCTAGGGCACCAGAGGAGAGGACAAGAAGTAATGGGAGGAAGCTTGCTAAAGAGACATCCGTCCTAAAATAAGAAGACGTTTTCTGACAGTTGAGAACAATTAATCCAGCTGGAACAGCTTACCTCTGGAAGTTGTGGGGGGGCTCCATTGTTGGAGATTTTGAAAAATAGACTGACAGATCCTACTGAGCTTTCGGACACATGCTGGAGGAGCCCATCTGTCAGGAATTTCTCTCCAGCAAAGTGTGTGCTTTCGGCTATTCTGTATGTTGTATTTACTAGGGTGCTATTGCATGTGGCTTTTTGAGATGTTGATTGGGGTGTTGATGTCTGGCCATTAAGTTGTTGGCTGTTGTTCGCTTGTGCTGCCAAGCCCCCACTGCCCAAGTATGCAATAGCTGGTGGTAGACAATAGTGGTGAATATCTGTAGCTTGGGTGTAGGATGAGGGTGAAGGTTTGTTCTCCGAGCTTGTGGGTTGATTTCTGAATGTTTCATTACCAGGCTAGGTAACATCTTTGACAGATTAACAGAGTTGGAAGGGACCTTGTAGGCCGTCTCGTCTAACTCCCCACCCAAGCAGGAGACCCTACCCCATTTCTGACAAATGGCAGTCCAATCTCTTCTTGAAAGCCTCCAGTGATGAAGCACCCACAACTTCCAAAGGCAACTTCTGTTCCATTGGTTGATTGTTCTCACTGTCAGAAAATTTCTCCTTATTTCCAGGTTGAATCTCTCCTTGTTCAGTTTCCATCCATTATTCGTTGTCTGGCTTTCAGGCGCCTTGGAAAATAGCTTGACCCGCTCCTCTCTGTGTCACGCCTCAAATATTGGAAGATTGCTATCATGTCTCCCCTGTCCTTCTGTTCACTAGACTAGCCATGCCCAATTCCTGTAACCATTCTTCATATGTCTCCACTCCTCTAATCATCCTGGTTGCTCTTCTCTGCACTTTTTCTAGAGTCTCAACATCTTTTTAATAGTGTGGTGGCCAAAACTGGATGCAGTATTCTAAGTGTGGTTCTTACTAAGGCTGTCAACTCATAAAGCATTGGCATGTTTGTTATAAGTTGCCATGATGAGGAAAGGAGGGGGCGCATTCAACACATATCTTTGCCTAGAGTCTGATCTCAGATTACTACAGCAGGCTTGTGAGGCATGCACCTCGTTGGAGAATGTGATTTATGACACAGACTGAGGGGAAGGAAGGAACAGAGGTAAACTTCAAACATAATTCAAATGAGGTTTAGATCTGACTGTCTGTCAGGTTTCCCAAAAGATGTCCTAATTAATTCATGAGCCTTGAGCCAAGTTTCAAAAGAAAACCAGTCATTTATTAAGAACAGCATTTCAGCAATACCCGATTGCAGTCAGATCTAAACTTCATTTGAATTAAGGTTGAACATTACCCCTGTTCCTTTCCTCCCCTTAGTCTGTGTCATAAATCACATTCTCCAATGAGGTGCACACTTCACAAGCCTGCTGTAGTAATCTAAGATGCGACTCTAGCCAAAAGGTATGCATGGAATGCGCTTCCCCCCCCTTTCCTAACCATGGGAACTTATAACAGACATGCCAATGTTTTATGAGTTGACTTTGGCTTTATAGAGTGGTAGTAAGTGGAGTTTAGGGGATATCAGTGTTCTTCTATTTATAAGGGCTTCAGGTGTGGGCATGTCTAGTGGGAGTCTTGTAATGGATTTTGTGATAAGGAGATTACATCAGGTTAGGGCAGTGGTGGGATTCAAATAATTTACCAACCAGTTCTCTGCCCTAATAACCAGCTGGGTAGGTGGGGCTCGGTGGTCATGTGATCATGTGGGCATGGCCAAGTCGATGTCACTCAGGTTGATGGGCACTTCGCCTTAGTTGTTACAATGGTAATAAGGGTTAACTGGAGAGGCAGTTTCTGTAAGCAGGGCAATAAAGATTAGGCTAGAAACAACACCAGAATGTTTCCTTCCTGCCTTTCTTACAGGATTAGCCCTGTAATGTGGGAAAAAGCAAAATATTTCTTCCCAAAACCGGTTCTCCGAACTGCTTAGAAAGTTACCAACCGGTTCTCCTGAATAGGTGCGAACTGGCTGAATTCCACCACTGAGTGAGGGTCATTGAGAGGTGAACTGTTGGTGGGGTGGGTTGCGTGGGTTGGTTGAGGGTCGGTGCCATCTCCGGTTAGCTGTGTGGTTGATTTGTATTCTTGAAGGGTTCATAGGTCAATGTGTCTGTTGAATTGCTTGTGGAATGCCAGGTTTCCAAGAACCCACGAGCACGGCAGGTGTTAGCGTGCCCGATAATTGTTATGGTGCTCCAATCAAACTGCTGTTTGGTGTCAGTGTAGGTAGAGATTAAAGATTTTGGATTGTGGCGTTTGATTGGCAGCCAGTGTTTGTGTACCCTGTTTTTTAATTGACATGATGTTTGTCCGATGCAGAATTGGTTGCGATGGTTACAGCTGATTTTGTACATTACATTGTTGGTGGTACTTAGGAGTGGAGGGCTTAAGAACCAGTGGTGGGTTCCTACCAGTTCGGACCGGTTCAGCCAAACTGGTAGTGGTTTGGCGGCCTGGGTCGCTGGAAGCGGCAGCGACCCAGGCCTGCCACACCCCCGAACTGGTTCTCCGGGCAGCACCATAAGCGCCTCCATCTTGTTTCTTAGTTCTGCGCATGCGTAGAACAATTTTAATAACACTGTGCATGCACACGCAGTGCGCATGAAGCGTGCACACAGCATGCCTGCCGGAACCCCTCCCTGTTAAGTACTTAGTATATGAGTCTGAAAGCTCGGAAGACAAAACCTCTGGTCCCGGTGACTGACCCAGATTGGATCCTGCAACATTACCTTGGAACATGTCTATCTGCCTTCCTTCATGGTAGATCCTAGTTGTACATTCCAAACTGGAGCAGACATACTACCTCTCTATGTTCCTCTCCAAGTTCAGAGACTGGTGTTATGACTCAATTACACCTATCTTCCCACCATGTGGAAGCATCGCCTGCTGATTCTTCTTTCTCATCCTGCTGTTTCCCCAGCCCTGAGCATTGCTTGTCATGATAGAAACCAACCAAGATCAGCAACCGTCCCAAAAATAGCAACTGCACCAAGCTGATTCACCTGGTCTTTTTGGCATACTCTGCTATTTAGTTCTGAAAGGTGTTTTAATTTGTAGAACTACGCATCATTTCCTGCCGAGCATGTTTCTACTTTGGCAACTTGCCCTTCTTAGAGTCATTGCCAGAATACTAATGAGATGGTTACCATGGAAATCAAAACATTATTTGCTGCTGCATAACTCCCCGATTTTTATGAACTACATCCCAAGGTGTGGATTGTCTCACTGATGAAAGGCTAGCAAAGCTGGGCAAAATCTCTCTCACACACTTACCCATTTACACACAAGTAACAACTCTAGCTCAATACTCCGCCGTTCCTCAAGGAATCTCTGAAACGTAAAGCCACAAAGAAGAGGGACGCCAACCTATTCTCCAAAGCACGCGAGGGCAGGACAAGAAGCAATGGGTGGAAACTAATCAAGGAGAGAAGCAACCTAGAACTAAGGAGAAATTTTCTGATAGTGAGAACAATTAACCAGTGGAACAACTTGCCTCCAGAAGTTGTGAATGCTCCAGTACTGGAAGTTTTTAAAGAAGATGTTGGATAACTATTTGTCTGACATAGGTTTTCCTGCTTGAGCAAGGGTGGGGTGGGGGTGGACTAGAAGACCTGCAAGGTCCCTTCCAACTTCGTGATTCTGTTCTGTTCTATTCTGAAAAATGTTTCAGAAAAAGGAATATTTTAGCCTGGAAGGATATTACGGTTCCTTCTTCCTTTCTTCAGGTCTTCTACTGATATGGCAGGATGCTGCCAGTTTAACAAGTGGTTTGGTGAGGCGCACGGATGTGTGCTTTGCGTGCGCGCATGCCTAAAGTGCTTGCACACAGCTTTGAAAATGGAGCATTTAGAAGCTCAACTGCTTACCTTCCAAGTCGGCAATGCTAAATAGAAGAGCGGAGGGGGGGGGGAATCAGCTGTGCTGTGTGATTGAGATGAGCTAGAAAGAAGGAAATAAAGGACAGGAGAAGGTGGGGGTGGGTGGACAGGGCCAGCTGATCATCAGAGCTACCGGTTTGCCTGAACCGGTCCGAACTGGCTGAATACCACCTCTGCCTCTACTCCAACTCCACCTGAAGACCCGTCTAGAGCTTCTCAAAACTATGGCTTGGGACAACTGGAAATGACAACTCTGGGATCACAAACAGCTGCACTTAAATAAAAAATAATAATCTGAACAGCTTTGCCTAGTCCAAATTTACTCTACCTTTGGTATTTACTTGCATTGTCTGTAAAAAGATCTCCCGAAAGCTATTACTTATTTACTTATTAAATTTATATGCTGCCCATCTGAACTGTCAAGCGACCCATCAGGGAGGGTATGTTTACGGTTTTGAGGATTGAAAATAACTGATCTATTTAATTCATGTACAAACCGCAAACCAGGGGTGAAATCCAGCAGGTTCTGGGAAACCGGTAGTGGAGATTTTGACTAGTTCGGAGATCCGGCAAATGCCACCTCTGGCTGGCCCCAGAGTGGGGTGGGAATGGAGATTTTGCAGTATCCTTCCCCTGCCACGCCCAACAAGCCACAGAACTGGTAGTAAAAAATAAATATATTTCACCCCTGCCCCAAACCTAGTAAAATCAGTTTTCTTTTTGGGGGGAGAGGGGGATTGTACAAATGGACCATTTGTTTAGTAACTGTTTGAAGTTACAATGGCACTGACAACAACTGACTTATAATGGGTCCTTGCACTTTTAACCATCACAGTATCCCAAGGTCAAATGATCAAAATTTGGACACTTGACAACTGATATGCATTTATGAGAGTTGCAACAGCCCAAGGACAAATGATTGTCATTCGTGACCTTTTCGGGACATTTCCAACAAACAAAAAGCAAACAAGAAATATGGATTCCCTTACCAAATGAAGCAAATAAGGTCATAAAATTGGGGAAGACTCACTTAATGACTACCTTACTGAGTGATGGAAATTAGAACAGAACAGAATATAATAAGTTTATTGTTACTTTGAATGTACACTAATTCGAACCCACTGTATATTGTAGGAAGTTAAAACCCACCCCTCTTCTAGAAAATGAAATATTTTAGGAAATATTAAAAAGGCAGAATATTTCCCCTAAAAAGAGAAGTAGAAACTCAGAGAGGCAGAAACTCTGCCCCCCCCCTTTGTCAACGGGCCATTAAGGCCTGAGCCAGCCTGTTCTACATAACCAATCCGTCTCATTGCAATTCATTGCACCACCCACCAAGTTACAACCAAACTTAGCATACAACCTACAAGGCTAGCTATGACCTCTGACAGCAACCAATCAGAATACATTTCTTACACAGAAACAGGAAACAGAGGTGGGCCCCCAGAGAGGGCATAAAACCACGGACTCTCAGCATTTCTGCCCTTTTCTGCTCAGGAACTCAAGCCATGTGATTCTGCTCAGGAACTCAAGCCATGTGATCAGTGATGGGTTCTGGCAGCCACTACTGCCTGCTCACTCAGGGATGTGCCGCACACTGTGCACGCACTTAATGCGTGCTGCGAATGCATGCACACTACAATGAAAATTGCTCTATGCATGCGCATAAGCCAAAAACAAGATGGTGGTGCCTATGGCGCCTCTGGGAGAACAGATTTGGGGGCATGGCAGGCCTGGGGCGCTGCTGGTTCCAGCGACCCAGGCTGCCAAGTTACTACTGGTTCGGCTGAACCAGTCCAAACTGGTAGGAACCCACCACTGCATGTGATCCTGTCCACCATTAAACCATCTTTCCAAACAGCCTCCATGTTTCTAGTGTCTTTTCCCCCACTTGGAACTGAACCCAGAAGGACATTTCTTTGAACAATTTAAAATAATATGCAAGTAAAACTCAGAAAAATTCAGATATCTTTTCAGATAGAATTGTCTCTAAGACAAATTTTGTAAGTGGTTTTCTCTAACATATGCACATTTTGAGCCAAAAGCCATATCCCTAAATTGCATAAATGAGAAAAACCCACAGGATAATTCTCCTCGCCTTAATATTTATCCGGACCAACTTAAGTTTTGCACATCAAGGCTTGCAAATTGCTGTAGATAATTACTTGGCAATGACCTTTCTGGATCACAAGGGGGCCATAGGAAGGTTTATAGAAAGCTTTTCACATCCACGGCAGCTCAATAATGCTCCTTTCAAGAATCGGAGACGCATTAAAATCATGCCAATTCAATTAACCTTATAAAATTAAGTTAAAATAATAAGAAAATAGCACGAAACAGAGAAAACAGCTGGTAATAACTGGAAGTTTAAACAAACCTGACAACGCTTTTTTTTTTAGGGTTTTAAATCTCTAGGGAGCTTGAAATTGGATTTCACCCAAATCAAAGGAAACTCAGCATCTTTTAATGTCTTCACAGTATAATCCAGCCCCATGAAAAATCCCCAAAGATGAAAACCTTTCAAGTATTAATTAGGAACCAACTGGAAAACTGTGGCATTAAGGGCATTGGTTACAGTGGAGATTTCCATGCAAATACTAATTTCCAAAGATATTTATAGATCTTAAATAGCAATTAACTCTCCCAGCAGCATCTAATTCAGATAACCCATTTGGCTTTTCCAATGTTTGTTCCGTGGTGAAGAAAGCATTTATTTCATTCTCTCATTGGCCTTCCAAGAGATTCAGGACAACACAGAACAAAACGGTATTTGCCTGCTAGATGATCGATATATTTCCCTTAAGTAATGAAAGTTCCCTCATGTCAGGCATAGTTCATTTGAAAAAGAGGGAACAAGGGAAAGCATTTTGAGAGAGAAAAATATTAGCTCTACCTACTCACCCTTGCATGAGCTCAAAACAAGGCCTGGCTAATACATGCCTGGGACATGTTGAGTAGAGTAGAGTAGAGTAGAGTAGAGTAGAGTAGAGTAGAGTAGAGTAGAGTAGAGTGGAGTGGAGTGGAGTGGAGTGGAGTGGAGTGGAGTGGAGTGGAGTGGAGTGGAGTGGAGTGGAATGGAATAGAATAGAATAGAATAGAATAGAATTCTTTATTGGCCAAGTGTGATTGGACCAGTGGTGGGATTCAGCCAGTTCACACCTATTCGGGAGAACCGGTTGGCAACTTTCTAAGCAGTTCAGAGAATTGGTTGTTGGAAGAAATCTCCTTTTGTTTTTTCCCCACTTTACAGGGCTAATCCTGTACGGAAGGCAGGAAGGAAACATTCTGGTGTTGTTTTTAGCCTAATCTTTATTGCCCTGCTTACAGAAACTGCCTCTCCGGTTAACTCTTATTACACTGTAACAGCTAAGGCGAAGCGCCCATCGACCTGAGTGACGTTGAGTTGGCCACACCCACCCAGTCACAAGACTACCAAGCCACGCCTACCCAGCTAGTCATTAGGGAGAGAGGACCGGTTGTTAAATTTTTTGAATCCCACCACTGGATTGGACACACAAGGAATTTGTCTTTGGTGCATATGCTCTCAGAGTACATAAAAGAAAAGATACATTTGTCAAGAATCATAAGGCACAACACTTAATGATATAGTCAGAGGGTATAAATACACAATCAAATCATATTAGAAAACAATCAGTATAAATTGTAAGGCTACAAGCAACAAAATTACAGTCATACCGTCATAAGTGGGAGGAGATGGTTGATAGGGAACAATGAGAAGATTAACAGTAGTGCAGACTTAGTAAAAAGTTTGACAGTGTTGAGGGAATTATTTGTTTAGCAGAGTGATGGCGTTTGGGAAAAATATTGGGAAATTCCAAAGTTGTACAGTACATGTAGAATGGACTGAGAAGCAAACATCTGCCCATCCCTCCTTGCATCCATCCATGAACTAATCAACCTAGAACTAAGAAGAAATTTCCTGACAATGACAATAATTAACCAGTGGAATGACTTGCCTCTAGAAGTTAAAAACATTGGAGGTTTTTAAGAAGAGATTGAATGTCTAAAATGGTGTAGGGTCTCCTGCTTGAGCAGAGGTTGGACTAGAAGATCTTCAAACTCCCATCTCTGTTATTCTATTATCCATCCAGGATGAGGGACAATGGTAAACTACTTTTCTTCATGCCAAGACAACCGTATGTATATGTCTGTGTAAGCCACCAGAAATGTCACAAGTGTCACCTGATCTCCCAAAAGCTAAAAAGGTGCTAGTCGTTACTTTTAAAGCCCTACATGGTATCGGACCTGGGTACTTGAGAGACCGCCTCCTGCCAATCACCTCCCAAAGACCTATTAGATCCCACAGACTAGGCCTCCTCCGAATTCCATCTGCCGGCCAATGTCGGCTGGCGACTCCCCGGGAGAGGGCCTTCTCTGTAGCAGCTCCAGCCCTCTGGAACGATCTCCCCATGGAGATCCAGACCCTTACTACCCTTCCAGCCTTCCGCAAAGCAGTTAAGACCTGGCTGTTCCGGCAGGCCTGGGGCTGTTGAACTATCCAGCCCCATTCGAGGTTACGGCTGTTGTAGTATTTTAAATTGTTTGTTTAAATTGTTTGTTTTTATTTTATTTTTATATCCCCTCCCTTTTTATTGTAAGCTGCCCTGAGTCTCTCGGGATTAGGACGGCATACAAACCTAAGAAATTAAATTAAAAAGGCTCAGATCTGGTTACTATTTGGATGGAGGACCCAGGGAAATTCCAAGACTATAGGATAGACCGAGAAGTCGAAAAATGTCCCAAAGCCAATGACAAGCTACTTTGGTATGTACAGTATATATGCCTTTATTTATTTAAATGTATATACCACAAATCTTAGAGGCTCTCCTACAGGAGATCAACTCTGACTGCTCTTTAGAAGGCCAGATCATGAAGATGAAACTCAAATACTTTGGCCACCTTATGAGAAGGAAAGACTCACTAGAGAGCCGAGGTGGCGCAGTGGTTAAATGCAGCACTGCAGGCTACTTCAGCTGACTGCAGTTCTGCAGTTCGGCTGTTCAAATCTCACCGGCTCAAGGTTGACTCAGCCTTCCATCCTTCCGAGGTGGGTAAAATGAGGACCTGGATTGTTGTTGGGGGCAATATGCTGACTCTGTAAACCGCTTAGAGAGGGCTGAAAGCCCTATGAAGCGGTATATAAGTCTAACTGCTATTGCTATTGCTCACTGGAGAAGAACCTCATGCTGGGAAAGGCGGAGGGCAAAAGAAGAAGTGGACGACAGAGAATGAAGTGACTGGATGGAGTCACCGAAGCAGTGGGCATGAGCTTAAATGGACTGCAGAGGATGGTAGAGGACAGAAAGGCCTGGAGGAACATTGTCCATGGGGTCGCGATGGATCAGACACGACTTCGCAACTAACAACAACAATCACCAATCTTGCAATTTGAGGTAGCTGTATTATTGTCCCAAAAATGAATAAAAATTATGAGATGATACTGTGCCTGAGAAAATCTCATTGTTATCAGGCAATGAGATTTGCAAAATCTATGCAAAATACACACTTCCAAAGGTAATTGTTCAAACAACAAAGCGATGCATTAATGCAGAGGTGGAAGAGTAGAACACTGCTTACTGGCCTAACAACTTTGATACTGTCCAAAGACAGTATCCAAACTATGGCCAGACTTATGTTGAATCCTTGAGTGTTTCTGCATGGAAAAAAACAAAAAACTGACCTGTAATCTTTATTTTAGGAGTAGCAAAGGAAAGAGTGTTGCACCAAGAGCTGCACTGGGACACTCAGAAATTAAAAGGGTTCCCATTTGCAGCCCGGCTGGATTGGTGTCGTGCCTAAAAAGTTGCCTGGTGGATTTCTGCGGCTGGGGAGCGATCCTGTTTAAAAGCTCCAAAGGCATTTGTTAAGAAGGGATGGATGGAGAAGAGAAAACAGATGGAGGGTGAGAAGGCCCTGATGCGAAGTTGATATCTTCTGATGGCTATGAATTCATTGCTAAATGAGAGCATGCACTCACACCAGGAACAATATAGGAAATGTTAAGTGGCCCAGGGCAGTTTGCTGAAAACAAAACAAATGAAGTGAATTTCAGAGAGATTCCTTCTCATGTCCTGTCTAAAATACGCATGTATTTCACCTGTAAGGTTCTCTACGCCAACAGCTGCACAGAGATTCCTGAATTTCCAATTGCACCTGAGATTGCACTGGAACTGCTGATGGCTGCAAACTTGTTAAATTGTTAAATAGAATAAATTATAATAAACATGTAAACCACCCCCCTTCCCTTCCAATATTCAATACATATTTTCGTATAGCATGTTTTATTTATTTGGCCAAGAACTGTACTCATCACTGCGAAGGATATTTCTCAGAGTGGTTTTGCATAGGAACCATTGATGCTCAGTTTTGTTTTGCTGCCTACACAATTACCCATTGGTAAATAAACATGCCAAGTTATGCATGGGGGAAAAAAAGGGGGGTTCCCATTTGCAGATTATTTTGGGAGCTGTAGATTCTGTACATTTTTGCTGGAATTTACAAGGTTGCGATACCTCACAACACGCAGCATTTTTGCTCATCTACAGCAGTAGCAGTGCCTAGGCTGGATGTATTTGGAGAAGGACAGTTTAAAGCAGAGATGTCAAACTCCGGCCCTTTGGAACGAGCTCCCCGTGGAGATTCGGACCCTCACCACCCTTCAGGCCTTCCGGACAGCCGTTAAGACCTGGCTGTCCCAGCAAGCCTGGGGTTGAGTTCCCCCCCTACTCGAATTTGCTGTGCTTGCTGTGTTTTTTAAATCGTTTGTATCATTGTCCTGTTTTTGTCTTACTTTTCTGTATTTGTTCCCCTTCCCTTGGTTTTTGTTCAGCCGCCCTGAGTCCCTTCGGGGAATAGGGTGGCTTACAAATCAAATAAATCCAATCCAAATCCAATCCAAACTCAAAGCCCATGGGCCGGATCCGGACTGTAGGGTGCTTAAATTTGGCACGTGGGGCCAGCCTGGAAATATCAAAGGACTGGTCTGTAGTGTCTTAGCCAGCAAAAATGGGCCATGTGTGGGGCCCATGTAGCCTGATTTTGGCTAGCAGAGTGCTGCTGGAAGCCAAAAACGGGCTGCAAGGGAGACCTCATGTGGTCCCCTGCATCCCGTTTTGGCTAGTACAGCGCTGGAGAAGTCTGTTCAGACTGAAAATGGGGCAGAGAAGGCTGCACATGCCCCCCCCCCCAATGCCCTGTCTTGACTGGCAGGGTGCTGCAGGAGGTGCCCATCCCATCTGCCCCCCTACCCCCCTCACAGGTCCATGGAGGAGAACTACAATGCTGATCTGGCCCTTGAAGAAATCCAGTTTGACACCCCTGGTTTAAAGCAATGAACATGAGACATCTAAAAGCAAAAACATTGCAGCCTCTTCATATGTTTTTGGAGAAAAGCACATAGGTATACTGATGTCTCTTTTGATTTGCAAGAAATGATCTCACTCCATTTGTGAAGGTTTGCTGTTCCATTTCTGTTGCTCACTGGCAACTTTGAGTGTCTAAGATGGATTACAAGCCACATCAAACATGATGAGGATTTTATGGACTGCTGTGCATTCCCTGCAAGACCAAACTAAAATAAGTTAGTTTCAATTGTGCCATGTGTGAAGTTTCCAAAGGAAGCCCTAATTAATTTATGAGCCTCGAGACAAAGTTCAAAAGAAATCAATTCATTTATTAGGAGCAACATTTCGGCATGTTCTTCTGCAGAACCGAAACTGATTTCTGGTTACTGGTTTTCTCTGACCTTTACCCCTGTGTCTCCCCTCCCCTCAGCCTGTGTCATAAATCATATCCACCACGAGGTGCTGCAGCAGGCTGTGAACTTTGCGCCTCACACGTCTACTATAGAAATATGAGATCCAACTTTGGTTGAAAGTATGCATGGAATTCTCCCTCCCGTTTTCATGCCAACTTGATAATAGTCATGGAGACGCTTTACAAGTTGACACCATGTTGTGGGAATGTGCCGTTTGCCTTTTATGAACTCACCCATCATATTAAACCACAAGTGAATGTGTGTAGTTCAGGGAGGAAAGTTTGAGAATCAACTCAAAAGACAGAAACCATTATAAATTAAACAGTCAAGCAAGCCAGGTAAGCCAGTCAGAAAGAAGTCGCACAAATGGCAACATTCCTAATCAAGACAGACACAATAAATTGGTATACATAAAAAGCCAGCAAACCCCATTCTCTTGTGTCAGAGGACTAACAGTATTATCTAATTTGGTAATCTGTTTACAGGGAAAAAAATGCAAATACCAAGGTCCCAAACAGCAAAGGTTTATTGTGTGCTGGACAGAGGATGTGAATAAATTAGCTCCTTTCGTTAACTTGAATTAAGAGCTCAAATAGTTTGTGGATCCAAGCCATGTTTCACCTTGCAGCGAGATGAGTGACAAAACAAATTTAATAAATAGATGATAGATAGCTAGATAGTTAGACAGACGGACGGACGGACAGACAGGCGGACGGACAGATGGATAGACAGACAGAAGGACGGATAGGTAAATATTTCACTCACTTCCACACTTGTTTTGTTCACATGTGAAATGGGATGTGTCTAATTTAGGCATCTAAAATTTTAAACTTTGTGAGGAGCCAACATCACAATGATACATTGTTGGATTAAGCTGTCTGAATCCACCGATGCCCCTGGACGGTCCGGCAGGACCTAAACCGTCCTGAAGAGACGGTGACTGGGAAGACAAGACCTTGCTGGTTGCAGGGATATCGCAAAGTCCCTGATCGACCCAAGGGGAGTGCTTCCAACCAGCGGCAAACAGGTATCCCTCCCTGGCTGACATAGTTGGAGACGGCTCCACGGAAGAGAGAATGAAAGAAAAGTGTTTCTACTGGTGAGGTTCTTTTTTCTTTTCTTTTAGAAGATTGTCCTAAGAAACTCTTTTCTTAAGCTTAATTAGTCCATTAAGCAAGAACAAAGCAGCGTACTTAATTCCCATTGGACTGCCTTAGAAAGTTTTTTTGCTCTTGTTTGTAATCTTTTGTGGATTGAGTGACTGCAACGCTCCTGTTTTTTCCGCTTGAGGTGAAGGGATCTCTTTTTTCCTTATTTTCCCTTACTACTTTAACTTTTTTGGCTGAAATTAAAACTCTTTCTACTTCAATAAATTTCTTCCTCTACTTGTTGCAATATTATACTGGAGATACTTAAGGAAAGAGATTTTAAAAGAAATGAATCTGCCACTTGAAAGCCCAAATCTGAATCTTTTTTTCTCTTGCTGCTGTAACAATATTTTTTGTTTGTTCACTCTTATCTGACTATATTGACTGCAACCGTGCCACAACAAATAGTGGTGTGTGGAAAATACTTTGACAAGAATTGGAAAAGGAAAGAAAAACTTCAGAACCCTTCTTCTTTGAAAACCATAAAAGAACATTCATCTAAAATAAAAATAGATATACTCTTCAAAATCTATGATAGGCTAAAGTGGCAGATTGTACAAAATTCCTCTTCTCTTCCTGCTCTTTCCCTATATTATTCCTTATTTTAAAAAATGGAGCAATACTCAGATGAAGAAAACCTGTTAATTCAAAACATTTTGGCTGGACTTCAAAACATCTCAGAAGGATTTGAGAGATTCCACAAGAAATGGGACAGACTATGGGATATTACAGAAAAAGATGATGAGGTTACAGCCCCAGAAATTAAGGAAGTGAGTGGAAATACAGAAAACAAAGATAAGAACTTAGATGAACTTATAAATGGAGTAAACATGAATGAAAGTGGAAAGAAGGGAAGCTGGAAAAGTGACTTTGATAATTTGGTGTTCCACCCCAAACTTCAAGATGTAGGAGAAAAAGAAAGAGCGAAAAAGATGGAGGTAATATGACAAATCTATTCAGAAACAAATCTGACAACTAAAGTTAAGCTTACATTAATAACAACTCAAGGGCAACAAAACTACATGAGAGACCGTTTAAGCTTCAATGTGCAGAGAGAAGTTTTAAACCCTGGAAAGGTTTCAGACATAGAATTGGCACAACATTGGCGCAATATTGGAAGAAGGAAGATTTGCCTACTATTCAAGAATGGACATTAAAAGTAACAAACTTAGCAGAGATGGCTAAAATATCAGCATATCTCAAGGATCATTCAAATGAGAGATATAAACTGGAGTGGAGAAGATGGATTGACTATATTCAAAATAAATATGGGACTAAGAAATTCCAGATAGTTTATGACTGAAGAAACAAGGAATGATATAATCTGTTTAGAGTTAGCTTAGCAAAGAGGAGTTGAAGCTCAAATGAAAGATGATACTAACTTTCTTTAAGTTTATTTTAGAATATCTTTGTTAAAGATTTATACCCTGTATTGGTTCTGGGAAGTTGGGGGGGGGTTTGGGGGGGGGTTCGGGTGGGGAGGGCAGGGGGGAGGTAAACATTTGTAAAAGTTTTTTTTTCTAAAATTTTCAATAAAAAAAATTGGCACAACAACTGGCAAGAGATGAAAGGCTATTTTGTTACTGGAAAGATACTGGTTAATAATGCCAATTGATGGGAAAAAGCTAGTTAATTCTTGACTGATTATTAAGTAGAGATTATAGTACCTTTTAGACTGTTTTAAATTACCACCTAATGTTTATCCATTAACATAAATTTACTATGATACTAATAGAGAAATAATAACCCTAGTTAGGATAAATAACCAGACCACAGAAACACTAGTATACATTCTGGGTGATTGTCAAATAGAAATGTTAGTATTTCTTAGATTGTCTTAGATGTCTAATGTTTATTTTCTTAGCCCGTAATTAACTAATTTGGGATTGAGGGAAAAGTCCTATAAATCTTATTAATAAATCATTGTTTAAAGACGGTTATAAAGTTATAATATTGTGTGGGCCTTGAGAGGAGAGGTGAGATAATTAGTAAATAACTTTTAGTTAACTACAATAATAACAATGAAATGTTAATGGACAATATTTAATGATACATACAGGTGTGCTACCGGGGGGGGGGTGATGCTTAGATATCTTACTTAACCGAATTAACTTTAGAACATGTCATA